>NW_027555847.1:5457652-5722652 GCF_003287225.1 Phascolarctos cinereus | reverse complement strand
TTACTATTACATTATATTATTATAATTATACCATACTATAATATAGAATTCAGTTATATCATAATAGAATTAATTATCATATTATTGTGGGTCTGTTTTATAGAATTCATGTTAAACGAAGTTTTTCAGTTGAGTTTCCTTGAGAGTATACATGCATGCTCTCAAAGACATTGGGTAGGAATTTCAACCTTTGAGAATGAGAGAAAATTAGGAGCTGAGGCCTGGGAAGTCTGAGCCAAGGTTCACAAGAACTTTGTGCCTAAAGCAAATCCTGGGCACCCGTACCCAAAGACCTTTGCTGAATCCAGAGTGGTGAGTGGGCAGGGGGACACCTGGATTCCTCCAAGGTAAATCTCCTGAAATGAAATCTTTAACTTTCTCAGTTCACTATAATTAATAGGAATGTTTATAAAATCACCTGGAATTTACTCATTCTGAGGATTTGGGCCTTGAGCCCAGGTACAATGTAAGCTCTGTAAGTCACTGCTTGACACTGTGCACATGTCCAGCATTCACAAGCCAATGTTAAGTTGTACAAGGGCAGGGTGGGGGTGGAGGTGCGAGGCACTGGTTCCTCTGGCCACTATCTGGGTGTTTTAGTGGCCTGGGCCTTACGAGGAGCAGGCCCTTACTGTTTGGGGAAGATGAGCTCAGCACGTGCCAACAACATGGTACCAAATAAGCAAAGCCTAGTGCCTGGCCTGAACGAAGTCCCTCAGGGTGCCGCTGTCCTTGGTGCTGGCATGCCTAAGCAAATGCGCAAGTGTAAATGCACAAGTGGCCAGCTGTCATTGACCGATGAGGATGAAGTGAGATTGGATAATTGGTTACTATAAGTCGCTGTGGATGTCATGTCATCCACATGAAGAGCTTTGAGAGAGGAGCAAGAAGGACTTTCACACCTGGAAGGCTGCTTCCTGTCAGGGGGCCAGAACACACAGTTTGAAAGATAAAGCTTTTTAAAGGACATCTAAAAATATTGGAAATGGAGTTGGAGAAGGGAGCTAGACTGCAGGTGTGTAGTTGGAGATGAGGGAAATTAGGTCGATGAGAGAGAACTGATTGAAGACCTTAGATCAGGGATCCTTAATCTCTTTGTGCCGTGGACCCCTTGGGCAGTCAATCTGGGGCAGGCACCTAGGAAGTCCTTCTCAGAATCATGTAGTTATACATAAAATCATATGTGTAGGATTACAAAGGAAATCAATGAAAATGGAATCATTATCAGATTTTTTTAGTAAAAAGTTCATAGACCCCAGGTTAAAACCCCCTGAATTAAAAGATGGTGAAAAGTTTTCCTTCGATACAGGAGGAGAAAATGCTGGGCTTTAATGAGTAGGGGGGCAATATGTCACAATGAGAGGAAAGAGGGGGGCACGTACTAAGAATGACCATCGAATCTGGAGCCAGAAAACCTAGGTTTTCTGGGTGTTTGACCCCAGAAGGCAGGATCTGGGGCAATAGGGGAGGGGAAGGTGTAGAGAGGCCAAGTTTACCTGGATGTCAGGAAGAAGTGCTCGCAATGAGAGCTGTCCCAAAGTGGGAGGGAGAGGAGCAGAATTCTATTTGGGCCAGATGGGGGAAGCTTCTGACGCCCTGCCCCACTTTGCTTAGACTTTATGACTCCAAATAGGATACTTTCTTTCTCTTGTGAGAAAGTATGAGCCGAGAAATTGTCTTTTAGGAAGAGAATTTGAGTTCATGAGCGTGTCCTAAGGGGCCTCCCACTGTCGTCTGGAAATGGAAAGATTTCTGACACTTGAGTGGGGACCTTATAAATAGATGGCAGACAGGCTAGAGCCGTGACAAGTTTTACTGAGTGACTCAATGAGGAGGGTGATTGATAATTCAGAGCACTGCAGAGCTGGCCAGAAGGATGAGAAGGAAAAAGTACTCAGCAGCTCAAAGTAATGAGAAATCAGTTATCCCTTGGCTTGGGAAAACAGAGCTAAACCATTCCATGTGGGGCCAATCTGGGGGTGATTGAAGTGTGAGCAAGTCAGTAGTGCAGCAGTGTCTTGTTTAGAGTGAGCCCTGCTTCCAAGGAGCCATGCAGGTGGCCTGAAGTGCTCTTCAGTGACTATTTGGGGGCAAGGGGAGTGGAATAAAGGCATCCCAGATCTATGCTTCTGTTACCTTAAGGAGAAGAAATTAAATTTGTGTAGAACAGGACTTGGGACAGACTCAAGCAAAGTGTTCTCGGGATTCAGAATTTAATCTTACTCCATTACTCTGGAGTGACTGATAATTGATGCTGAGTGTCCTTAACTTGTTTGGGATGAGGATGGGAGGCATAATTAATTTTCAAAGGGGGAAGGACAGAAGGCAGCCAGGAGCCATGGCTCCTTTTTCATTCCCCACCTCCAGCCTAGGGGTATGCATTGGGTGCCATGTTGAAGTCAGCCCCCAACCCTGGGCACTCTTCCTTTATGAGCTCCCTGGTGTGCCAGCTCAAGATAAATGACAGGCAGCATAGGAATACAGATAACACATCATGATTTTGCACATGCACAGAGGTTCCATATTGCTGAGACAATTTGGAGGGCGTCTGACAAGCCTCTGCCTGGCAGATTGCCTCTTTGGAGTGGTGTTGATGTGAGTGGAATCATGAGGGCATCTCTTCTGTGTGCTTATCTTTAATGCTTGGCTGTGTCTCACATTGACCATTATTTCTCCTTTGATATGTGGGCTCGGTGGAGAAAAGATTTATAGCTAGCCCCCAAGCTAGAGGATAGACTTATTATTGCTAAGGTAGGAAAGTGAGAGCTCATGGTGTTTCTGCTGCTCCTGCAGGGGAGAACTGGGAGCCTAAGAACCCCACCCTTCCCACATTCGATCTCTCACCACCCCCCAGGATCCTCCTCCTCTATCGAACTCTCAAGGAGAGTCAAGGCATTGAACTGATTTCCATTTGCACATGTGGGGCAAGTGACCCTTCTCTATTCTGATGACCTCACTCTACTAGTCAAGTAAAGTCAACTAGTGACAGTTGAGTGCCTACCTGGCATCAGTCACTGTGCTGAGTGCTGAGGATGCAAAGAAAGGCAAAAAAAAAATAGTCCCTGCTCTTAGGGAGCTCCCAGGCTCATGGGAGAGACAACAAGCAAACAAGCTAGGGAAAGGATAAATGAAGGCTGCTGTCAGAAGAAGGGGCCAGCATTAAGGGGGAATCAGGAAAGGCTTATTTGTACAAGGTGGGATTTTAGATGGGACTTGAAGGAAGCCAGGGAAACCTGGAGGTAGAAATGAAGAGAATTCTGGGTATGGGGGCAGCCAAGGAAAGTGCCCAGAGTTTAGAGATGGAGAGTCTTGTCCAAGGAATAGCTAGCAGACCAGTGTCACTGGGTCCAGAGTTTGTGGAAGGGATTAAGGCATAAGAATTCTGATGCCCAAAGAGCTATAAAACTGTGTATACCCTTTGACCCAGCAATTGCACTTCTAGGGCTGTATCCCAAAGAAATCATAAAAAAGGGGAAAAGACCCATATGTACAAAGATATTTATAGCAGCTCTTTTTGTGGTGGCAAAGGACTGGAAATGCAGGGGATGCCCACCAAGTGGGGAATGACTGAACAAGCTTTGGTAAATGCTTGCAATGAAATATTATTGTGCCACAAGAAATGACAAGCAGGATGATTTCAGAAAAAACCTGGAAAGACTTACATGAACTGATGCATAGTGAAGTGAGCAGAACCAGGAGAACATTGTACACAGTAACAGCCACGTTGTGCGATGACTAATGTTGATAGACTTAACCCTTCTCAGAAATGAAAGGATCTAAGACATCTCCAAAGGTCTCATAATGGACAATGCTGTCCACATCCAAAGAAAGAACTATGGAGTTCTGAGTCCAGATCAAAGCATGCTAAAAAAAAAAGGCATAAGAATTCTGGAATGGTGGCAAGAGGCCAGGTCATACAGGGCTTTAAAAGCCAGACAAAGGGTTTTATATCGGAGGTCATAGGGAGCCACTGGAGATTATTGAATAAGGGAGTGACACGGCAGAACTGGTTTAGGGAAGTCAGTCTGACAGCAGAGTGGAAGGTGGACTGGAGTAGGGAAAGATCTGAGGCAAGGAGACTTGACCAGAGGCTACAGCAAGTTCAGCAGGAAGGAATGAGGCCAACCCAAGGAAGTGGCAGAGGTGGAGGAGACAGGGGGGCATATAGGAGGAATGATACAAAAGTGGGGTTGGTGGCAGATTGGATGGGAGCAGTGATCAAGACCTTTCTCCTCAAGCTCTTACCTGCACGTGACCCCCTCTATGTGTTTGATGACTTTGCCTCTTCCTTCTTTGAGAAAATGGAGGCTTTCTAATGAGCTCCCTCAGGCCCCTTCAGAACACATGAAGGAGAAGAGTATAAAATAATCCTGGAATGTCTCCATTCTTCTGTTATATTCTAGGTTCAATGTGCTCCTTCAGGCTATCCCAGGAATCTGTGTACAATTAATTTATAGCATGGTTTCTATGGGAAAGTCTATTCTGGGCTGACTTACAAACACTGTTCTCTAAAACAACCTGTTGGTCTGAAAAGGATTGCTGGAATTGCATTTTTTTAAATTCTGTTCTGCTTTTCTTTGCCCAAGGATTCCTTTCTTAGATCTTTATCTGGGAAAGGATAAAACCAGATTATGGAGGGCTTTGTGTACAGGCTGCTTGTCACTCCTTGTCAATGAAAAGCCTCTGAAAGTTTTCAGTCAGAGAAGGGGGCATAATTGGAACTGGGTATGAGGAAGATTCTTCCAGTAGTGGTGTGAAGGAAGATTGGAGAGACTGGGGCCAGGGAGAATGGACCAGAAGACCAGCAGGGAATGGGGGAGGATGTGGTTTGGGACTGGGAATATCTAGCAGGGAAGGGATGAGGGGTTGCTGTAGAGGGAGAACCAACAGCACTTGGTAAATGATGGCAGATTGGAGGTGAGGAGGATGGACGGGGGGAAGTAACTCAGGGGTGATGAGCAGGATAAAATGGAGAGGTCAGCCTAGAAAGTCTTTGAAATTACTTCAGGCTCTGAAGTCCTAAAGATCGAGCCATTGGAGGAGAAAGGCAGAACATAGCCAGAAATCAAGGCAGCAGAAATCATCCTGTATGTGAGCAGTTTGTAAGTCAGCTAGAAACACACATTCCCATAGAAACCATGGTTTAAATTGGACACAGATGCTCGGGATGGCCTGAAAAAAAGCCCATTGGACCTAAAATGGGACTGAATATGGAGCATTTGCATTGGAAAGTACAATCTTTGGAAGAAAAGACAACTTCCAAAAATATACCATTTTGGCTTTGGGAGGGCTTAGATCCAAAGAGTGAGTGGTGCCTGGACTGCCCTACAACATGGATCCCAGGCGATCCTCTGACTCAGCCAGGCTGCCTCTGTGATGTCATAAACAGTTCTAGGAAAGGCATTAACAAGCTGGCAGGTGGCCAGAGCAGGGCAGCCAGGCTGTTGAGGGGCTTCAAGCTCAGGCCACCTCAGGGCTGGCCAGAAGAACCGAGGGTGTTTAGCCTAGGGAGAACAGAGACTTTGGGGGACTATGGCATCACCACCAAACATTTCAAGGGCTGTTGTTTGGAGTAGGGATTAGACTTTTTTTAAAGGAAAATCAGGACAACAATGTCTGGAAGCTGCAGACAGGTTTAGGCTTGATGTCCAGAAAAATTCCTTAACAATTAGAGCTGTACGAAGGTCCAATGTGGTCACACTGCTCCGGCAGGCTCTTGTCCAGATCTGGGGCCCCTTCCAACACAGTGATTCTGTGGCTTGTGGATCATCCCAAGAACCTGCTCATTATCCTGGTGCTTACTCCTTGGGTGGCCTTGGGCACATCATCTAACTTCCCTGGGCCTCAGTTTATTCATTTGTAAAATGGGCAGAGGGTTGGACATAATGCTCCTTTGGGCTCTAACCCCATGGTCCTCAGGATAACAATGGAAATCTGTTCATCTGATCCTTTGCAGGATTCATAGAACTTTACCACCAGGCAGGTAGATGGCCAGCCAGCTGCTCAAAATTACCCTCCCATGGTCTCCTTCGGTCCTAACCCCAGCCAGATCATTTCCCAAGTGAAGAATAATTAGTTAAAAGAGGACTCCATCAATAAAATAAGCTTAATGGATTTTTTTTTTGCTTTTACAATGCCTAAACTTCCCCCCTCACTCCACCCCCTCCCAGAGAGCCACCCCCTATAACAAAGAATTGGGTGCCTACAATATAGAACACCAATATCCCAGGTGCTTGTACCCTATCTTGGAGATGCAAAGACCAAAATGAGGCTGTGCCTTCCCTCAAGGAGCTTCCCCTCAGTGCTACCAGGTGACTCATTTTCTCTGGGGACAGCGTCACCAGAAATGGCTCACTGGTAACTCAGGACTTCTGGATCCCTGTATGGGGTGGTATCTGACCCTACCTTCCACACACACACACACACACACACACACACACAGGCACAGGTGCACATGCACGCACACATAGCACACACATGCACACATACCACTCACCTACACTATTAACTGGGGGCATGATTTGTAGGGCTTACACCAAATGTCAAAATTCCTGATTAAGACTTTGATAATGCATATATATCCTCTCCCCCCTCAAACATTCATACGTATGTGTGCATGTGTATACTTGTATGTACAAGCATGTATATATATATATATATATATATATATATATGCACATATATATGTGCAAATACATATATGTGGGTATTTAAGAAGGGACAACTAGTGAGTGGGCGCCATGGTCAGTCAGGCTTCCTGAAATTGAGCTGAGCCTTAATGGAAGATAAGGGTTATAAGAGGCTCTGATAAGAGAATCACAGCTCCAGGTAAGACTGTGAAAAGACATGGAATCACTAGGTGGACTGTTGGCCAGACTATAGAGAGATGGGAAAGGCTGGAAAGGCAGATTGTGAAGGGTGTCTGATGCCAGAAGTAATAGGGAGCCATTGAGCATTGCAGAGCAGAGGCTTTGAAGGAGTCAGCCTTGGCTTGTACAGGGAACCTGTTGGGCCACCAGGAGTTTTGTTTCTAGAACAGACTGGTCCCCTAGCTGCCCTTTGTCTGCTAGAGGTTGACAAATTCCTTTGGCTCATTCCAGGGTTGCTGTTTTTTTAAAGGATTTTTAAAAATATGTAAGGGGAAGTAACATGGTCTTAAATGGAAGAACAGCTCGTGTCTTTCCTTTTGAAAATGGAGCAAAAAGATTTCTTCTCCAAAGATAGTGGCTGAGCAGAAGGTAGCAAGTTGTCCAAGATTATCAGAGAATCTCAGAGCTACAAAGGATCTTGAAGGATATTCAGGTCAGCCCAGACCAGAAACAGAGTCCCCTCTCCAAAACACCTGATGAGACAGAAAGATGATTTTGAGCTTAAAAAAGTCAGAGACTGGAGCCCCGCCCTCACCTCCTTGTGCTTTTGACAGAATTTCTACCATGGTCCTGGAAAATCTGAGGGTCATTTTCCCTTCAAAGAGCAATATTTTGAGAGCCCTAATGCTACTTTTCTTTTTAAAAATAGATGTTTACTGATCTTTTTTACATTACCTAAATTTCCCTTTATATCCCTCCCCACCCCCAACACCCAGAGAGCCATCCTTATAACAAAGAATTTTACCCCAAAAGAGGGGGGGAACAAATTCAGCAAAACAAATTAACCTATCACAAAAAATCTGTCAGCCCTGTAATTTTACAGATGAAGGAACTGAGGCCCAGAGACATATGTGAAGTGACTTGCCCAAGGTCACCAAGGGATGAAGTAAATTGCCCAAAGGGAAGTCCCAAAAGAGTTTGTTTCATTATGAGACTCCTTGTGCATTCATTGTCTCCCCCTGTATGTCCTTTTCTCCTTCCTCTCCCTAGAAGACTCGTTGCAAGCTCCCTCTCCTCTCCTCTCCTGTCTCATCTGTCTCTGTCTCTGATCTGTCTTCTCCTTTCTCTATCTCTCTTTCTCTCCCTCCCCTCCTCTCCTCTTCCTCTCCTCTGTTCTCCTCTCCCATCTCTTTCTCTTCTCTCTTTTCCCTCTATCTCCTCTCTTCTCTCTGTGTCTGTATGTTTCTTTCTGCGTCTCCCTCTCTCCCTCCCTCCTCACCTTTTAGGGATGTCTTTTGCTAAAACTCCCACCTTTTAGCTGCCTATGGAGCCCCTGTCCTATTGACAGCCACTGTGAATGTCCAGTATTCAAATGTAGCAGGAGAAAACAAATCCCTACCAAGTCTGTCTTGCCCCTGGTCCTCCTGTGTTGTTCTCTTCCCAGACTCCTCTCCAGCGGGAGTGGATCTGAGCAGCAAAGCCTCAGGGGGGACTCCTCCACAGGCATTGCCTCCGGCTGTTTGTTATCGAAGTCAGCATCCTTCAGGGTGTGTGTGTGTGTGTACACACCAGCCAGGATGATGGCAGTGGCTTGGGGCTGGGGGGATGTGCCAAAGTGTAAGGACCACTCTGAGTGTATGTAAGACAGGGGCTGTTTCCCTTTGGCCATTATGTCCCACTGGCCACTGCTCAGCACACACTTAGGAGATGCCCACTGATTCCTTGACTTGTGTCGAGATCCTGGTTTGCCTTAACAAAGGAAGGAAGAAGTTGTTCTAGAACCATCAGGTGCTGCTTCCAGTGAGCACCTGAAGATTCAGGCAGGGGAGACAGCCTACCTGGATGCCTCCTCTCTCACCACCTTGGACAGCTCTCATTGTTAGTAAGTGTTCCTGACATCCAGCCTAGATCTGCCACTCCCCTGCCTTCCCTGCCCCGCCTTGCTGCTGGTGCTGCCCCCAGGAGCCTGGTCTCTCCTCCACACACACACTATCCCTTCTGACACTTGAGGACAGCACAGTGTGCCACCCCCAGTCTTCTCTTCTCCCAGATGAACAGGCCCAGGTTCTTCATGTGATCCTCATGTTATGTGGACTCCAGGCCCTTCTGCACTCTCCTGAAGGCAAGGACCCAGCCCCACGGACTTGGCATTGCTCAAGCTATGGGGTCCTGCTCTCCTCATCCCCACAATGCAGCGCTATCTAATGTGACCACAGTCTTCTCTGCTCCCCTCTTTACTCATTCTCTTACCCCTGTACATGTGAGCCCTGGCCCATCTCCCAGCCTCCTTTACCTTACTCACTGTGCCCTCTGGAAAGACCCCCTGTCTTAGTAACAGTCACATTTAACAGCCAGCATGCACATAGCCCTTGAAGCTTTGCAAATGCCTTACAAATATCAACTCATTTCATCCTCCTAACAACTCTGTCCCCATTTGACAAATTAGGAAACTGAGGCAACAGAGGGGAAGTGACTTGCCCATGGTCACACAGCTAGAAAGGGTCCAAGGCCATATCTGAATCCCTTTATCCAAGCTCTTCTCACTCAGACACTTATTCCATCCTCTCGCACTAATGGAAACCTGCCATCTCTGATCCTACTGTTTCTTGTCACGGAAGCATATGAAGATCCAATGACTCCATAGCTTTGTGTGCAACCAGCCTCCAGGCCCACTAGGTCACATCCACTAAAGGACCCTCTGGTTCTCTGGTTTCCTGTTTGCCTCAGTCATGGGGAATGCTTATTATTTAGGGGGAGAACCTGGACAGATTTTCCTGGTGGTGCTTTGTCTAACCTCAGAGATGACTCCTCTTTTCTTCTCCAATCAGGCTTGCCCCTGGCACCCCCTTAGCCCCCCACTGCCCTCCTCCCCAGAGTCCAGGCATGGGGCTAAGGCTGGGAGTCTTTGCAAAGGAGGCTTGAGAGGGCAGACCTTAAGGAATGTTGGGAAAGAGCAGCGGGAGCCAATAGTTGCCATCACCTGCCAGCCAAAGCCCAGGCAGAGCTATCAGGGAAGGCGCTGGTGCCAGGCATGCCAAATATGGACAGAACAGCAGCCCCACTGTGGACCAGCAAGTCCGGAGGAGATGCTTGGCTCCCTCAGAGCCAAGTCATCCAAACACTTGATAACAGCAAACAGTGAGAAGCTGTCCTCTGCCCTCTCCATGCCAGGAAGGGCTCCAGCGCCTCCTTCCCCTGACTCTGCACCGGCCCTCCCGGCCCTCAGCACTGCTCCCAGCTCCAGCCGCTGGGGGAATTTTTCTCTTGACACATTTCTCCTCAGTGCACTGCCCACGGTCACCTGCCCAGAGGCAGCAGCCCCTCGGGGGGATGGGGATGGGATGTGACAGGGATGTGACCCCTGAGCAGGATGCCCAGGGCTGTCTCACATGCTTCTGGGCCACCAGGCTCTGGGATTCATGAGCAGCTGGACAGAGGAAACAGCTGTGCTGCCCTGAGCCTTCAGAAATCACTGCCTCATTCATAGAGATGATGCTGAGGCTGTGCCATCTGACACTAGGATGCTCCTGGATCCTCACCGTGCCAAGCAGAGGGCCGGGAGTGGGGCTCCAAGGTGGATGCTCTTTGTGGCTACAGGCTGAGAAGAATGTGGAGACATGGCACTGGCGACCTCTCAGAGCCTCCTCAGCTCAGAAAGCATGGGATTCTAAGTATCAGGCGATTCCAGAGAAGGGAGGGAATCGTGTGGGCTGGAGAAAGCAGGGAAGGCTGCATGGAAGAGGTGACTTAATATCAAGCAGTAGTGGCTGATATTTGTGTATTGCTTTAAAACAGACACCTTGCTTAATGTATGCAGGCTCACTGGAGCCTCACAAGCCCTACAAGGGAAAGGAGTTTGGTACAAAGAGGACCTCGGTTCAAATCCCATCTCTTCTGACTGCTGCTTTTGCAACCTTGGGATTAACCTCCTTGAGCCTCAGTTTTCTCATTTGTCAAATGAAGACCTTGGACTAGACCCCTTTGACCCCTTTTGATGGATGAGGAAACTGAAATTCAGCAGTGCTAAATGATTTTCATGTAGCCACACGGCAAGTAAGTGTTGGAGACAAGATTTCCATGCTGGTCTGTCCTGACTCCAGATCCGAATAGATCATAAACTCCTTGAGGGCAGGGACTTTTGCTGTTGCCTTTGTGTCCCCAGTGCTTAGCAAAGTGCCTGAGTGGACCCTGATACCTTCTCTTCAAAAAGTTTAAAGATGTATGAGGTTTGAACAGGAAGAGAGGAGGGAGGAGAAAGATATGGAAAGTGCAGATCTAAGGCTGTCTGCTAAAACAGATAAATCAGGGAGTGGAACTAAAAGAAATTCCATAAATTCCCCTGAGCCGCCATCCTCTGCTCACTCTGGAAAGAGAGCTCAGGAATAATGGACATTCCCCAAGAAACAGAGGCAGCTTCTTTTGGCCCCTACAATGATCAGAAGGGAAGTGATGCTTAATGTGCGGTGGCAATGATGCCTTCTCTATCTTTGGATGAAATGATTGGGGCAGCTGGTCCATCTCATCTGCTTCTCACTTTTTATAAAAAAAAGAAAGAAAGAAAGAAAGGAAGAAAGAAAGGAAGGAAGGAAGGAAGGAAGGAAGGAAGGAAGGAAGGAAGGAAGGAAGGAAGGAAGGAAGGAAGGAAAGAAAGAAAGAAGAAAAAAGAAAGAAAGAAAGAAAGAAAGAAAGAAAGAAAAGAAAGAAAGAAAGAAAAGAAAGAAAGAAAGAAAGAAAGAAAGAAAGAAAGAAAGAAAGAAAGAAAGAAAGAAAGAAACTACTGGGAAAACCTTCGGGCTCATTCCATCTCCCAATACCCATTCCTTGGGATCTTTAGCATTTGGGCAATCATGTATGATGGCCAGCTAAATCTCAGTCAGTCACACACACACACACACACACACACACACACACACACACACACACACACACACTTCCCCCAAAGACAGAAACATTTCATTTTGTATGTGTTTGTTTACACATTGTCTCCCACATAAGAATGTGAGGGCAGGGACTGTCTTTTGCCTCTTTTTGTATACTCAGTGCTTAACTCAGTGCCTGGCACACAGTAGGTATGTAATAAATGTTTATTGACTAATTGGACCTAACAAGTACATAGGTGTTTCTAGCTCAATTTGTTGTTTAGTCATTTTTTTAGTCGTGTTTGACTCTTCGTGACTCCATTTTGGGGTTTTCTTGGTAAAGATATTAAAGTGGTTTGTCATTTTCTTCTCCAATTCATTTTACAGATGAGGAAAGTGAAACAAAGAGGGTTAAGTGACTTGCCCAGGATCACATAGCTAGTAAGTGTCTGAGGCCAGATTTGAACTCAAGTCTTCCTGACTCAAGACCCAGTACCACCCAGCTGCCCCTGCAAATCCAGGTCAATTCAACAAGCATTTATTAAGTCCTTACTGTGTACCAGGCACTGTGCTAGAAGTTTCCGTTCTGTTGGTAGATATAAGAAAAAACAAACGTAAGTAAATATAAGGGAATTTGAGGGAGGGCACCAGTAACCATGCAGTCAGGAAAGCCTGGCTCTTGGAAGTACCTGAGTGCATCTCAAATGGGCTTTCACTGAAGCAAGGCAGTTATGCTACTGCCCTCTCCAAAGTCCCCAGTGATCTCTGAATTACTAAGTCTAACAGTTCTTTCTCGATCCTCATCCCTCTTGACCTGTCTGCATTTCAGACACTGCTGGTCACCCTCTCCTCCTGCTCCTCCTGGCTTGTCTCTCCTCTCTGAGATTTGGGGACACTGCTTTCTCTTGGTTCTCCTCTGACCCTCAGTCTGCTTTCCTGGATCTTCATCCAGATTGTTCCTGCTAACTAAAGCCTCTGCAAAAGTGAATTTGGGGAAGTAAAAAGCTGGCTAAGAACAAAGTGACAGAGACCAATGCTTCGTTCCCAGACCACAGACTAAAATTCAGGAAGAACTTCCTCATGGCCAGGGTGGAAGTACACCTAAAGAGCTGCTGTGTTTCCCTATGGTCTTGGACCACTAGCCACGAGAAGAAGGAAAGGGAGATAACCACCCTGGACACCTACCAATTTAGTTACCAAAGTAGAGATGTCCAGACAAAATCCAAAAAAGGAACCAGCAATAAAATCCAGGACCTCAAATGTCTATGTACAAATATGAGCATAGTGGGAAATAGCAAGACAATAGAGATCCTAAGTCAATAAGCATTTATTAAGTATTTAATGTGTACCAGTCGCTGTGGTAAATGCCGACAAGCAGAAGGATCTTACGTTATAATGGAGGAAGACAACTCATAAAGGGAGCTAAAAAAGGATGAGGAAGGAAAAGATAAAAGGCAGGCTGGGGGTAGAGAAGGTTTAAAGGAGGCAGGAGGGCATCCTAGTGAGGGGGATCTGACTGCATTGGTATGGCTGAGAGTTGGTGGACATGCACAGGTTGCAACATCTAACCAAGGAGGAATGCCAGAGGAGAGGAGGAGGAGGAGGAGGAGGAGGAGAGAATGTCAAATCTTATGACAGAGAGAGAAGATGGGCTTGTCCCATGGTGAGAGTGAGCAGTGATAGGTGGACAGCCACAGGACTCCACAAGAACCCTCCTGATCTTGGCAGCAAGGGAGGAAATGCACTGGGCCGAACTTCTGGGAGGACATAGCTGAGAACTGCCTGGGCATAACTGGATCATAATCTCAATTGGGGGGGGGGTGGAATTCCCAAATGGATGAGCTCATAGGTCTGTGGGAGAATTTTATTGAGATAGGAGCTGTAACTGGAGCATGGCTGTTTATGGGTAGGCCTTATTTTTGAGAGAGACAGAGAAAGAGACAGAGAGAGATTAGGAAACAAGCAGGGAGAATGCTCCAATCAGCACAATCTTGGGATTCCTTCTGGCAGCCCTGGGCACCTGAGGTGTCATCCCGATGGGGATTAGCAGGCTGGGAGCAGCACGAGGACAAGGGGGCAGGGGTGGAGGACCAAATGCCAGCTTACCTCTTTGGGGGTTGTATGTTTCCGTGATGTCATCCAGAGGAATCATTCAGGGATAATATGTTTGTAAGAGAGGGAGGAGTCAGAAAGATCTGAGTTCAAATCCCATTTCATAGACTCACTAGCTGTGTGACCCTGAGCAAGTCACTTAACCTCTGCCTGCCTCAGTTTCCTCATTTTTCAAATGAGCCTGTGAGGCTTGTGAAGTAAATCTTAAAGTGATATACAAATATCATGGTTATTAGAATTATAACTATTGTTATTATCATTATTGTTATTGTCATCATCATTAGACAGAGCTGGCCTTGGAATCAAGAACCCCTGAGTACAGAGAAAGTGTATCAAACCTCAGGTCAAGCACACACACACACACACACACACACACACCACACACACACTATATTTTGACATCTTTCATCTCTTGGCACTTGCTTGCTGGCTGAGTTATAAATGCTTACACATTGTGAAGTTTTGAGATAGTTCTCCTAAGGGACACCTAAAATAACTTTCTTCTCCAGCCTCTTTTTTTTTCCTAGAAATGTTTCTGCTGCTCAGAGATAAACTCTCCCTCTGTATGTCTGTTCTCATGATCCCACCATTTTTATTTTCAAGGGAACAGTGATGCAGACTCCCCGCTTTCAGCGCATTAAGCTGCTGGACCCTCCCTGAGTCCTGGGGCACACACGGGGCCTCTTCATTGGCCTGGTAACATCACGTCACAACATTTCCTATTCTCCCAGTTGCTGCTGTCTGAAACATGCCTCATTTTTCATTGTCAAATGAAATGAAATAGAAATTAGGCTCAGTCAGATTGACCAAAGAGAGAATTCTTCTGCCCTCTTCCAGATTCTCCTCTCAATCAAGGTTGACATCTCATTTGCAAAGAAAATCACTCTACTGGGAAGGGGGGAAGGGAATAAGCATGTACTATGTATATTCTGTGAAGTGCTTTACAAACATAATCTCATTTTATCTTCACAACAATCTTATGAAGCCCAGTGCTGTTATTATAGCCATTTTACTCTTGAGGAAAGTGAGGCAGATGAAATGAAGTGACTTGCCCAGGGTCACCACAGCTGGTAAGTCTGAGGCTATTTTTGAACTCAGGTCTTCCTGACTTCAGGTCCAGCACTCTCTCTGCTGTGGTACCACCAGCTGCCCTAGTATCCATCAACCCTAAAGAAGCTCCACGTGTGATGGAACTCTTCAAAAACCCTAGCCCCACCCCCAGATGGGAAAGAGGACCAGGGATTATGCCAATCAGCCAGGGAACCTGGAGCTGTTTAGACTAAAGAAGAACTTGACATCTGTCTTTCTGTTGCAGGAGGACTGTCCCATGGGAGAGGGATTAGGCTTATTCGGCTTGGCCCCATGTGGCAAAGCTAAAAGTAATGGGGAGAGCTGCAAAGAGGCAGCTGGCTCTCAGGAGAAACTTCCTAGCCATGCGAGCCACCACCAGCGGGTCTTAAGCCAAAGCTGACAGTCAGGAAATTGGCACCGTCTTGGGAACTCAGGAGACATAAGCTTTTTCATTAGAGAGTAAATGATGACCACTCAGACTTGGAAATAGATCTGGCTGATAGTGGAAGAACCAGAAGTCCAGTGGAAGATATGGAGGCTTCAGAATGGGAGGGACAGGTGCTGATAACCAGAACTTTGATGAATATTCCTAAAAACAGCTGAGTGGAGGCTGGAAGATACAAAATCAGAAACAGTGGGAAAGACCTGGGATGCCAATAGGCTGCAGAAAGAGGCAAAAGCATGTTTTTGGAAGAGACAGCATCTACATTGACTAAGTCCTAATTACAGAACTGAACCTCAGCCAATCACTTCCGCAGGTCAGGGAAAGTGTTGTGGCAAATGCCCAATGCCTTCTCAAAGCCAGTGAGGCAGGGCCTCCAGGGTAACACAGGCTGTCCTCACATTTCCAATGAGGTAACGTGAGCATGACCTAAAGACATGGGACACATTTGATTTTTCTGCTCATTAGTGAGTTTCAGCTGTTGACTTGTCAGTTTCCATGGAAATCTCCACGTAGAGTCAGAATTTCACCATTCCAACTCATTTTTATTAATTTATTAGATAAAATATTTATTGAACATCACCTATGTCAGGTGCCCTGAGTATGGGAGGAATGACGATGCCTATGGGGCACCTTTAGGGATGAACTGAATGCCAAGCTGAATTGTCCCGTTCATCAGAATGGACAAAGGAATCATGCTATTGTTCATGCCTTTGGACAAGGGAGGGGACTGTGGTGTACTGAACAGAACATATCTACTTGTAATAAGGTGCACTTCCACCTGCACTGAAGAGCAGGGACCCCAGGATTGAGCATCTTCAAGGGACTCTCCCTGGCTTCCTTGAGAGACCATGCCTGAAATCAGTCTGATTATGGGCTTTGCTCCCTGTGAAGGAGGCAAGAACAAGCACCTGATGGGAAGGGAAGGGAATAAGCATTTATATAGTGCCTGCTGTATACTGGGCACTATGCTACGTGCTCTACAAATATCACTTCATTTGATCTTCACAACAGCCTTGCCAGGGAGGGGCTGTTTTTCTCCATATTTTACAGCTGAGGAAACTGAGGCAAACATATTAAATGACTTGCCCAGAGTCATGCAGCTGATAAGTATCTGAGGCTGGATTGGAACTCAGGTCTTCCTCACACCAGTTCCAGAGTTCTATCCATTGCACCACTGACAGAAATAAAAACACTCCTCTGGACTTTGTGCAGGATCCTTTCAAAGTGATGAAAATGCCATAAACTTAATATTTACTCTAGACCCATTGATCCAGGGCTGAAAGGGGGCTTAGCTGCCCCTCATTTTAGAGCTGAGGACACCAAGGCATTACCCAGACAGGGGAGGGACCTGTGGGAGGTCCCACAGATATGCCCCATTCGACTCCAGGAAGGACCAACTTGTAGCTCTGGAGGAAGGGCTGGGGTGAGACTCCCCACCAGGAGGAACAGCCGCCAGCCAGTGCAGGGAATACTGAGGGCCACAAACAGATTTCCATAGCGTGGTCACGTTGGCCACAGACTTTGAATTCAGCTCAGTAAGCAGCAGCCCCACAAACATCACTGATAACCTGGTGTGCTACGGGTGGTGTCAGGGAAGGACCTTGGGGGTGATACGACTTAATAAATGCCTTAACAACTTTGGAATTGGTTTAAGTGGGAAACCATAGAATCATGAGGATGTAATTAAAGAAAACAGATTTTCGTGGCAGGAGGGCGATTTCGGTTCAGTCAAAGAAATGCTATTTGTCAATATGTGAAAGGCTAGTCAGTTTGTCCTTGTGGGGAACTCTTTCAACTGGTGGCAACTGAAAACTGTCTGTAATTTGTGGTCTGCTGGGGTCATGCAGCAATGAAGTGTTGGAGGTGCAGCAGTGTGTCCAACACTGAAATCCTCCCATCCGCTCATGGGCATAAGATGCACGGCAAACTTTGCAGCTTGGCATCCCCTTCCCTGGCTGGGTGAGCAGATGGAAGGGCACTGGACTTTTGTCCTCTGGGGCTCCCTTCTAGCACTAACACTGGACACCATTATCTCTCATCTCTCCTCTGTTGCCTCTGACAGGTCCAGAAGATGACAGGCAAAGCTGCCTTTTTAGAAGAGTTTCCCTTCAATAAAATGTCAGGGAGGGCCCTTTGGGATGTTTGCCAAGCAGCCAACCAACAAGCATTTATGAGCCACCTACTATGTGCCAAGGCACTGTGTGGAAAGTATAAATACAAGGATTAAAACAGTTCCTCCTGGCAAGAATATAATATTTGTTATGAAAAACAGCATGTTCATACCCCTGCCATAGAGGGTCTTCCACTGAATTGTACTTAGGAAGGAACCAATCACTCACTTTTGGAAGGAAGGAAAGGAGGAAAGGAAAGGGGAAGGGGAAGGACAGGAGAGGAGAGGAAAGAAGAGGAGAAGAGAGGAGAGGGGAGGGGAGGGGAGGGAAGGGAAGGGAAAGAAGGAAAGGAAAGGAAAGGAAAGGAAAGGAAAGGAAAGGAAAGGAAAGGAAAGGAAAGGAAAGGAAAGGAAAGGAAAGGAAAGGAAAGGAAAGGAAAGGAAAGGAAAGGAAAGAAAGGAAAGGAAAGGAAAGGAAAGGAAAGGAAAGGAAAGGAAAGGAAAGGAAAGGAAAGGAAAGGAAAGGAAAGGAAAGGAAAGGAAAGGAAAGGAAAGGAAAGGAAAGGAAAGGAAATGAGGGAGGGAGGGAAGGGAGGAAGAAGGGATGGAAGAAAGAAAAATCAGCATTGTATAGTGGATAGAATTTCTTTTAATACAGTTTTAGAGTCAGAAAGGCCTTCTACACTTACTGTCTGAGTGGCCACAGACAAGTCATTTTAGGACACTGAGCCTCAGCTTTCTTATATGTCAAATGGAGTAATAAAACCTCTGTGTTCTAAGGCTGTTTTAAGGCTCAAATGAAATGCACATGTAAAGTTCTTTGGAAACTCTAAAGCACTGACTTCCTGTCAGTCATAGGCATGGCTAGAGGAAGATCAGGGGGAGGTGGCTGGGATGATGGCCAGCTCCTCCTTCCCACCACCTCTCTATCAGGCACAGACTAGGAGAGGAAAAGGAAAGAACTGAATAGAATACTAGGTCTGAAATGCTAAATGATCTTATTCTGTTTAAAACCTGGTGTTGCCAGGTTACCCTACTAGAAATGGGGCTCGTGGAGTGTGAAATGAGAGGAAATTGAGTTGAATTGGCCATGGTAAGTGGGAGGAAAAGCTCTGAATGATAAAGTCACTGAAAAAAAATGGAGCTTGAAGCTCCCTTGTCATCCCAGCCTCCAGGCACCTCTCAGCTACTGCAGCTTCAGAACTACCCCTGCTGTTAAACCTTGGGCATGAGAATGCCCATTGAGAGCCCCAGAGAATGTAACCCCAATCTGACTCTTTCTATCCTTCCTAGATCAGGCAGAGATAATACCATTGGGATCTATCTGTAGGAAATAGCCCTGAAGACAGGCCCCTCTAGAGCCAGGGACTCTGCTGCTATAATAAAAATTATTCATGGCACAGCATACAGTCATCAGTTAAAATATTCATGAAATCAATCAATCAATAAGTGTTTACTAAGTAGCTGGGTGACATTGAGGTGGTGCAGGAGTTGGAATGTTGGACTTGGAGTCAGGAAGACCTGAGTTCAAATACTGCCTCAGATACTTTGTAGTAGTGTGCCCCCAGGCAAGTGACCTAACCTCAGTCTGCCTCAGTCTTCTCATCTGTAAAATATAAAAAAAAAACCCAGCACCCACCTCCCAGGGTTGTTGTAAGGATTGAGTATGATAAATGCTTTATGGAGCTTTGCAAACCTTAAGAAGCTATGTTTACTATTAAGCACCTACTAGGTACCAAATATGTTGCTAAGCACTGGGGATAGAAGGACAAAGAATGGCACAATGCCTACTCACAGTGTGCTTCCATTCTAACAGGTAGATGAGAATGATACAAATATAGATAGCAGAAGTCTAAGGTGAATAAATGCATATAAATACGACATTTACTGCAAGGGGCACAGTGGGAGTCAGGTTCCCTGGCAGGCTTCATGCAGAAGATGGTGCTTGGGAGGAGAGAGAAGGAGAGAATGCTGAGGCAGAGGGAAAAGGGGAGGGCATTCCTGGCATCAGAGACAGCCAGTACAAAGGCCTAGGGAGGAGAGACAGAGCAGAAAGAAGGCCTGTGTGGCTGGATCACAGGGGATGTGAAAGAGAAATGTCCAATGGTGCTGGGAAAGTGAGCTTGGGTGGAGTTTTCCAAGCTAAACAGAAAGGCTTGTCTTTCATCTTTAAAAGCCACTAATGTTGGTTGGGGGGGGGAGTCACGTGGTCAGATCTACACTTAGGGAAAATTACTTTCCCATTAGTGTGGCTGATGGACCCTAGTGAGAATCTATAGTCTGGCTGATAAGTTAGGAGGCTGTAGCAATCATGTAGGTGAGAGGTGGTAAATGCCTGAATGAGAGTAAGAGCTGTGTGAGGGAGGGGAAGGCTTTAGATAGGAGAGCTGCTGAGGCAGAAACAGCAATATCTGGTCAGTGTTTGAAGATATACTGAGATATATAACCTAAGATGTTGGAAGGATGGTGGTGCCTTTGTTAGAAATGGTAAAGATTAAAGAGGAGAAGGTTTAGGGGGAAAGATTGTGAGTTCGGTTTTAGAAATGTTGAATTTCAGATGTCTTTGGGATGTCCCATTTGAAATGTGCAATAGGTGATCTGGGAGAAGGAACTGAAGCTCAGGAGAGAGCCTGGGCCTGGATATATGATCTGGTGGAGTCATCTTACAGAGATGAGATTTCCATCCATGGAAGCTAAGGGGGTTGCCAAGAAAGAAAAGAGAAAAGAGAAGAGGATCTAAGGCAGAATCTTTGGGAACATTGACAGTAAATGGGGTGAGATGTGGATGATGAACAAAGAAAGGAGATTGAGGAGAAGCCAGGCAGGTAGAAGGCAAACCGGCAGAAAACCAGAGTAGCAGAATATGCAGAAGGAGGGAGTGATCTTTGCTCCAGGAACAACCGGGCTCCTTGCTTTGCCTCACACAAAACCCAGCATCTCCTGACCCACGGCATTTGTATAGACTGTGCCCCATGCCTGGAATGCCCTCCCTGTTCACCCCCCCTTCCTGAATTTCCTGGCTTCCCTGGCTTCTGCCTCTCCTGATCCCTCTTAATTCTGGTGCCTTCTCTCTATTGGTTATTTCTGATTTATCCTATCTCTGTCTTCTCTGAACATATTTGTCCCCCCACCCATTACAATGGGAGCTCTTTTAGGGCAGGGATTGTCTTTTGTCTTTCTTTGTATCCTCAGTGCTTAGCACAATGCCTGGCACATAATAGGCACTTAATAAATGTTTATTGACTAACTGACTGGTCAATACTGTCAAATGAAGTAGAGAGTTGAGAAGGAATGAGACTGGAAAAAAGACTGTCAAATACTTGGGACAGGGAGGACAGTCTTCCTAAGCTCTGAGCAGATGCTGCAGACTGACCTTCTCTCCTGGAACTAGAGAGGTGCCTGGGCTTCCCTTCCTTGGACTCTCACTGTCAAACACCCTTGTGGTCTGATCCCGGGGAATGGGGCCAGGGTGGGAAGACAACCAGTGATACCCACTTACAGAGCCCTCACCTGGCCACCAGGGGGAGACAAAGTGCTATGATTGAGAAGTTTACCCACTCCTTATTTTAAAAAAAAAATGCCAATTGACACCCAAGGCTAGCAGCACTAGGACCTCTGATCTTAGCTGCCATTTTGTTCTCTTGCAGCTGAAACCAAGATTTGCTTCAAATACTACCATGGAGTGAGTGGGGCTCTGCGGGCGACCACCCCCAGCATAACGGTCAAGAACTCAGCAGCTCCTGTAAGTCTCCCCTGCTCTCCCCTTCTCTCCTTCAAGCCACCTTAGCTCAGCTTCTTTCTTGTCCTTTTTTCTGCCTCTCACGTTTCTTTCAAATTTGAACGGCCGCAAGCATGGGAGAGCTGGGAGAAAACCAGCCTGTTCTTTAAAAATGAATAACAACAACAATAATAATAGCATTTTGGTGGTTTTACCAGTTGGGAAATGCCTTTACTATGGAGAGAGTGGGAATCTCAGCCAACATCAAGAAATAGAGTATAGTCCTACAAGACGTATTTTTCTTTCAAATTGTCCTAAAGTCTTAAAGACCTTTCTTGTTCCCAATCTTCCCTTCCTCTACCTCCTCTCAGGCATGGGCTTGGCCTGGAGTTATTGGCCAATGTATCTCTTCTGAAAAGCCCACTGAATTTTGTATGTAGGTATCCAGGCTATCTATTGCTTGGAGGGGCAGCTCCCCCCAAGACTGTCCTGCCAATGAACAGGGTATGCTGGATGCTTCCAGAACTCTACCACCACAAATAATTCCATATTCATCAGATTCACCACCCTTTACATAGCTGTGCCTCCCTTTTCCTATGGATGATGGCTCCTCTCATTAATAAACAGTCTTGTTTCCAAAGGGTGATCTAGGTCTGGTTAGAATCATAGTGAATGAGATCATGGATGTCACAGAGTCACCAGATCTGAGAGTTGGAAGAAGCTTAGCTCAGTGGCCTCTCCTCTGACCCATATACAAAAGGAATCCTGACTTTAACATGGCCAGCAAGCGGTCACCCAGCCTGGGTGTGAAGGGCTTTGTAAACTGTGAAACCTTATGTCAATGCCAGCTTGTTATAGGATCCCTTAGAGACAGCACAGCATGGTGGGCAGGGTACTAGACTTTGAGTCAGAGAGCCCTGAATCCTGCCTCTAACACTTCCTAGCTGCCTGACCATGGGCAAGCCATTGACTTCTCTGGCCCTCAGCTGCTACCTCACCTGCACCGGGGGCTTATGGTGCCCAAAATGTCTCCCTCTAAGGGCTCTGAAATGAGACAATGGGGGTCAATGAGATTCTATGAAAGTCAGGGATGACTTGGTCCAGAGGAAAGAACACAAGACTTGGAGTCAGCGAACCTTCCATCACTCAAGCCACCTTCCTCTATTACTTATTCTTTGTGTGACCTTGGACAAGTCTCTTCTCTTTGAACTCTCAAAGTGTTGTAAAAGGAGAGTCATTCAGACCAGATCTTCTCTAAAGGCCTTCCAGATCTAAGTCTCTGATTCTATTGTAAGGAGAAAGGAGTTGATAAGTGAGCATCTACTACTCTGTTATACTGTAATCCCATCACATGGGCTAGGATGACACTGGACTTGGGCAATGACACTGGTATAGGGAACTCTTATGTGAAGAAATTCCCTCTGCAAATGCAGGTTGGCACTTTCTCTTGTAGTTTAGTCTTAGAGAGCTTAGAGATCACTGAAAGGTTAAGTGACTTACCACCAGTCACATAGCTAGCATATGTCAATCAATAAACATTTATTAAACACCTACTATGTGCTGGGCATTGTGCTAAGTGCTGTCAGAGATGGGACTTGAACTCAGGCCTTTCTGGCTTTGGGGCAAGCTCTTCATCCTCTATGGCAAGCTGCTGTGCTGTGATAATAGTTATTATTACCACCTTATTATTTTTCACAATCCATCATACCCATATTGCACACAATTATACCTGTAAAAGAATCCTAATGGTAAAAATCAGCAAAAAGAATACCATCAGTGAAGCCAGCCCCCCACGTGGCCACAGTACTCAGAAGGCAGTCCTTGGCCTCTTGTAAAGAGGGAAGGGGACAAACATTTGATAAGCACCTACTATGTGCCCATCACTGTGCTGAGCACTTTACAGATCTCTCATTCTCTGTAAAGAGAGATGATTCCCATCCTGAGGAGATTCATTCATGATGCCCAAGAATGTGCCCTTGGGGCTCCCCAACTCAAGATGCTGAAAAAGTCTGTGAAGCATTTGTAACATTGGAAGATGAGGTGTTTGAGCAGGGAATAGCCTCCAGATCTCAGAACTGCAGAATCCACAACTGGGAGGAATGTTGGGGGGGATCTGGACCAATGAGACCTGAACTAAAAATCCCCTACAACTGGCAAGCAGCCATCCAGTCTCTGCCTGAAGGCATCAGGCAGGAGACTCACTACCTCCCAAAGGGGGCCACTCCACACTGGAACAATTTTCCTTATAGCAAGCCTAAGCCTGTGCCTCTGTCACTGTGTACTATTGCATCTGATTCTATCCTTTGGGGCTGAGCAGACCAAGTCTGAGCTTTCTGCTGGACGGCACCACATCAAGACCACACCTCTCACTTCACAGGCCCAGATAGTCCCAGTGATTCAGGGCACAGAGTCTACTGTGAGGACCCTCACTGGGGTGAAGGTGAGTCTTCAGAAAAGCAGTTAAATATTGGTGGACCAGGATGCTTTTATCAAAAAATTGGGACCGGCTCTTTGACAAAGAAAAGGTCCATGCTGTCTGCTGGCTCTGCTCTTTGTCATTTATTTGGTCACAGGGACTTGTCCTGATTCCTCTCCAAGCTGATTCATTGTCTTTTCCTAATTCCCTAGGCATCGTCTTGCTATAATGTATGCTATACATAGCTTGAAATATTTGGGGTTATTTCTCTAAGCACGGCAGGAATCTCCTGAGTAATTCTTCCTGTCTTCCTGATTAGGGAATCCCTTGTGAAGCATTTGATGTCCATTCTTCTGATGGCTTCCATTTCTCTTTTTAAATCATGACCCCCACGGGTTATGTGCCTCTAAGTTCTTCCCTGGGCAGTCCCAGATTTTCAGCCAATCCCTCCACAGAAGCAGCTACCAGGACAGCTGTCCCACAGGCTCCTCTCACTCAGTCCCAGCTCCATTCTGCCCTGACCTCCAGACCCAGCTACTGGAGTTGCTGCTGCTGACCCCCTTCCCCATCCTTGTGGATGAGCCATAGCCTAAGGCCCAGAACACCTTAGGGCAGCCCCGGGGATGCCAGCATTAGGGTGGGATAGAATAAAAATGAATGTGGGGCCTTGGACTGCTGTCTCCTGATGTGGTTTAGGAATAATTCAGATCACTGATGGGAAGCTTCTTGGGAAGCTAACAGTCTAGGATGCACACTGCTACTATAGGACATGGGCACTAGGCAAACCTGCCATGTGACTGCCACTGGGCCCAGTGTTCCAGAGGGTCCCTTGGATCTTTCAGGGGTTTGTGATTTCTTCAGCAGTGTGGATCAAACTGCCCCACCTTCCTTCATCCTGTTCATCCCCCGGCAGCCAGCTAGTGAGGTGTCTACCTAAACTTAGCCATCCTGGTTCTCAGAGGCAGACAGGCAAATCATCACTAGGCCAATATATAATCAATAAATCAACAGGCATTTATTAAACACCCAGTCTGTGTCAGGCATTGTGCTAAACTCTGGCGGTAAAAAGAAAAAAGAAAACAAAAAGAAAAGCAGTTCCTGTCCTCAGGAAATGTCCATTCTAAAGGCAGAGAGATATACATAAATCAGTAAACAGAAGATATGTAGAGTTAATACAAGGTAACCTCAAAGGTGAGGTTGCTAGCAGCTAGAGGCACCACCTTAAAGAAGATGGAGTGTAAGCTGAGTCCTAGAGGAAATCAAGGATTCTTAAAGGGGGAGGTGAGAAAAGAGGGCATTCCGGGCATAGAGGGACAGCTAAGGGCAAAGGCTCAGAGATGGGAGATGGTATGGTGGGTGTGAGAAATGGCAAGAATGGCTAGGATGCAGCATGTATGGAAGGGAGCAGAGGAAGAAACCTGGAAGGACCTGGGCTGCACAGGGCTCTGCATGCCAAATGGAAGCTGCTGTTTGGTCCCAGCATCAGAGCTTGCCCGTGCTTGCACTCCACCAGTAGCATGGTCTTTGAGAGGCCAGGATCACACCCTCCCCATTATGAGGCATCAGAGGAGGAGAAAGTTGGTGCAGGCCTGCAGGATGGAGAATAGAAACAAAGTGGGCTCTGTCACAGGCACCCAGTCTCCTCCTCTTCTCTTGTCTGCTCCCTATCAGAATCTGATCTGGGAGCCTTCCCAGTAAGGGACTGATAAAAAAAAAATTAAAACCTTAGCCCTTGTGGGAGGCATTGAACAACAACCAGGGGAAAAGGTAAATAAATGAGGCTCTCTCTCCCTGAGGTGGCACAATGTAGGCAGCTGCCAACTCTGCCTACATCTAAAGGCTACTCTGCATGAAGATCATACCAATGAAAAGAGGATCTTTGTGTAGTCACCACACTTGCCCAGAAGAGTCATGTTACACTTTGTAAAAAAGACTGTGAATTTGAAATTAGTTCTGTGATTTCCTAAAGGTTATTGAAGATAACCTCATGTGCCCCCAAATTAGGCTGGTCCAGAGGGAATTGAGTTAAGGATTGTAAACCAATCATCTCTCAGAAGACATAATAGGACCTTAATGAAACTATTCATGCATCCGTTCTATAATCATTAATCTTGCATTAAATATAGCACATCTTGAGAAGTGTTTAGAGGTTTAGATAACAGACATGCTCTGCTTTCTTCCTTCCTTCCTTTCTTGGGAGGCAATCAGGGTTAAGCGACTTGCCCAGGGTCACACAGCTTGTAAGTGTCTGACGCCGTATTTGAACTCAGGTCCTCCTGACTCCAGGGCTGGTGATCCATCCACTGCACCATTTATCTGTCCCCATGCTCTGCTTTCAAAGAGTTGAGTAGAGGAACAGAACACAAATCAAGAGAGCCACAGCATTCCATGACAACTGCCCAGGAAAGCTACTGAGAAGAGTACTTGGTGAGGTTCCAAAGTCCAGGTTGTTATTGATCCACTGCCCTCCCTCTCACAAAGTACACAGCATTCAAAGTGCAGTTAAAAGAAGAAGAAATTTAATGGGTGATAATAGAGATGGAGGGCTTTCCAAGCAAAGGTATGGTGGTGGGAGAGCACAGAGCATGTTCAGAGGCAAAGAGTACAGTTGGAAAGGAGCATAGAGCCCATGCATATGCAATGAGAGGCAAGGCTCAAAAAAGAAGATGGTTCCCTGTTTTCATGGTTTTTGAATGTCAGACAGAGGAGTTTGAAGTTCACTCAGGGGGCAATTGGGAACCACTGAACATCTTGAGGAGAGGAATGACCTCACCAGATAATAATGATATTAGCTGAGAAATAATAAAATCAGCATTTTTGGTCTATGAAGTGCGTTTTATATATGGAACAATTGTTCTGTTCAAAACAACCCTGTTGTTGGGAATGAGGCAGCCTCATTCCCATTTTATAGAGGAGAGAATTGGCTTAGAAATGGTCTTTTTCCTGGACAGACAGCCAATAAGTTGGTAATGAAGGTAGACTCCTCCCAACTCCAAGTCCAAAACTCTAGCAAACAGGCAGAATGGAAGTCAGTTGGTCAACAAGCATTTTCAGTGGTTCCTGGCCATTCTTCCCTATTGTCTTCTCACCCCAGAATATTCTTCCACCATGCCAACAGCCTTCTCACATTAGTGTGTCCTTGGGGCCCTTGGAGAGGGGACAGGGCTGGTCAAACTTGATTCCCATCCTTGCTCTGCTTCTAACTGTCTGGATTTCCACACTAGCATCTCCCTTGACTCTGATATCCAGCTCCCACTTGCACATTGTTTTCCCTCATTAGAATTTAAGCTTCTTGAGGGCAGACCATGGCTTTCTTTTTGCTTGTCTTCACATCACCAGTACTTAGCAGATACAGTAAGCATTTAATAAATGGTTGTCACCCTTGTTTTGTCTACTATGTACTGGGCACTCTGCCTAGTGCTGGAGATGCAAATAGTCCCTGCCTTCTGGGAGCTCATGGTCTAGAGGAGGAGACAATGTGTGGTTTCACCTGGGAGTTGGGAGAAGAAGCCAGATCACCAAAAGGTAGTGTGGAGTGGGGACCAGTGGGCATCAGTAACCAGAGGAGAAGACATGGAGGGACAACTGTGTAGAATAGAAAGGGCAAAGGAAGGCAGAGATGTCATGGTATGGGGAGGCGGTACTGAGTCTGCTCTACTCCAAACCTTTGAGAGCCATAATTACTGGGATGTTATAGGTACTTAAAGCACCAGGAAACAGGACCTTATAAAATTAGTAAATATAGGGGGGTGTGTGTGTGTGTGAGAGAGAGAGAGAGAGAGAGAGAGAGAGAGAGAGAGAGAGATAGAAAAAGAGAGAGACAGAGACAGACATGGAAAGAGAGGAGAGAGAGATGGAGAGACAGGGAAGAGAGACAGGGAAATAGAGAGATAGGGAGAGAAAGTGGAGGGAGAAACATGGAGACAGAGAAATAGAGGCAAAGAGGTAGAGGAAGGAAAAGACAGATAGTCACACACACAGAGACAGAGGCAGAAGGCAAAAAGAGAGAGACAGACAGAAACAGAGAGAGAGAGAGAGAGAGAGAGAGAGAGAGAGAGAGAGAGAGGGAGAGAGAGAGAGAGAGAGAGAGAGAGAGAAGATGGGGAGGAGGACAAAAGAGAGGAAAAGATTTAACAGAAACCATGGGGCACCTGAACTGTAGGGAAATTCCCAGCTCAATGACAATCTCATAAATTTAGTGTAAGTTGAGAGTTATCGAGCCCGTGGATTACCAAGGGAAATTTTCAGCTCAATACAAACATGCAAATCTATCAAAATGATTCCTCCATAATGAAAATAGAATGCTTAAAAATAATCCTCCCATGTAAGGCACACAATTACTCTGGAAAGGGGGAGAGCCACATTCTGCTTCTTTTGGTCTCAGTTGGGTTTTCCTGGACATAAGACAAGCAGACTTCTCAGCTCCTGACAGACAAGAAAGGTTAGAAAACTGCTCCCAGCTGGCCTTTTATGCTGGCCCAGAAGAGTGGCCCCCCTTCCCTGCCAGCTCCTTCTCTGTGCAGCTGCTGGACTCCCTATGACTCCATGTTCTGGAAGAGGCAGGCAAATAGTGCACAAAGCTTCTGCTCCCCTGCTGAGCCTGAGGGAGAAGAGTGTGGTCAACAGAATGACCCCTGCATTCTGCATCTGGGTCCCTGCTGTTACCACCAGCCACATCAGGTCACCTGCTCCTGATCTCATTTAAAGCATCTTTCTTCCATTACAGCTTAAGCTCCTTGAGGGCAGAGACCACTGTGTTTTTATCTTTGTATCCCAGCACAGTGCCTCACTCTATTGAAGTTTCGCTCTAAGCCACCAAATTCCTTTGTGTTTCTTTTTTCATTTGGGATATTTCATTCTTGTCTTCGTATTCCTATTGCCTCTCATAGTACATGGCACACAGTAGACATTTAACAAATGCTTTTTTGTTGATTAATTTGACCCAGGCCTAGAAAATAAAACACTCACCAAAAATATCCTTGGTTTTAATCTCAACGAAATGAATACACCACTATAGAGAACCAGATGCTAGCTACTCTTGGTAACAAATAACATAAGGGGTAAAAAGGGGGGGAGGGGGAATGTTCTGCCAGCCCAGGAATAGTTCCTAGTAATTTCTATGAAAAATGTGAACCACAGGAAAGATGATAATTCTGCCTTAACAGAGTTCAGAGGAACTGTCATTGGAACCAGGGAGACCTGAACTCAAATCCTGCTTCAGATCTTTACTATGTTACTATGACCAAGTTATTTCTCCTTTCTGGGTCTCAGTTTCTTCCTCTGTAAATAGGGAAAATAGCGCTGACCTCACAGGGTTGTTGTGAAGATGTTTTATAAAGTTGTAAAGTGCTTTATAAGCCTGGGATAACGATCAATGATGATAGTGGTGGTGGTAGTGGTGTTGATGATGATGATGATGTCTAACCTCCCATTTTATAGATGAGAAAACCAAGGCTTAGGGAAGGGAACAGTACATAGGTAGTAAGAACAGTAAAGCAGCCTACAAAAACAAGTCCCCTGCCTCCAAGTACTTGGCTCTTTCCATTAGACCACACTGCCTCCACCTTGGTTCAGTGAACATCTACTGTGTGCAAAGCGCTGGTACACAAGTGAGGAAGAACTTCGCCCTGGGTGCACGGGGTAACTAGGGGGTGAGGAGGACTTTTACATCCCAATCCATCAACGAGCACATATTCAACACTTCCTATGTGCCAGGCAGTGTGCTAAGCCCTCACGCTACGGTGGGCTGATTGAATAATTTCCAAAAGATCTCTAAACACTTCGTATCATATTTTAATTTCCAAACCTCAGTTCAATGTTCTGAAAAGCTCAGCCTGCTCAAATCCCAGAGATGCCCTCCTCCATTCTCAAGGAAGTCTGAAGAGATTAGCTGGAGTTGTGAATTCCCCTCTGGCTCATTTCCTGTCTTCAAAGAGGTTTTCAGTGTTCTCCCCCCAGGGAGGGATTCCAGGCATTGCGTTTGATCAGTGGAAGCCACACCAAACCCTCTGGGTGACAGATAATTAGTGAGAGCTTGAGTGGTTTAAATCCTGAAGTTTCTACATTTCTGCTGAAGAAGCCCCAGAATGATCAATTTATTTATATCAGGGACATCAAAGGGCCCACAGTTTACTTGGGGTTTGGAAATCATTTTGGAAACATTTACAGACCAGAATGTGGATGCATTTCTTGACAAAAATTCATACAAGGTGAAGACAGAGGAAAATGGTTTGGAGGTTTGGAGCTTTGTTTGTTTGTTTGTTTTTGGTGAGGGGACAGGAAAACTTGTCTCCAGCTGTATATAACTCCAGGTTCTGTCCCCACCCCACATGGTCGATAGTGAGGCAAGAAGAGAGTTTCCAAGAATAATTGGAGATGAACTTTGTCCCCCTGGTAGACTAGTCAAAAGCTCCTTGCTCACAGGGTTGGCTTCATTTGCATCTTTGTAGTATCCTCACTACACAGAACCATGCCTGGCATATAGTAAGTCCTCAACAAATGTTTGTTGAATGAATGAATGGGTACGTATCAATAGGACATGTGACTGATGATAGATCAGAAACTCTATGTTCTGCTTCCCTCCCCAAAAAGGCAGCAAGCTGCCCACTAGCAAGATGGTGCTCCAGTTTCTGGGTCTCTGGTTTTCATCCCAGAGCCTCTCTTCCCTCCCCCAAGCAGTACTGAGGGTCAGCTCTTCAGTGGCACTGTGGACACCTGACCCTTGTACTTGATGCAATAAAAGGGAAGGAGAGCACCTGACTACCTGTCTCCCCGGCAGGAAGCCCCCAGATCAAGTGTGTAGCCTGCTGCCTCCCCAACACCTGCAGCTCTCTTCCCTCTAAACTCCAAGCCATTCTCCTATCAAGGGACACATTTGTCCTGTCTAGCAGTCATGTTTTAGGCAAAAGCTTCCCAGCATTAGGGTTAGCTGAAAATCACGAGGCCATTTGGGCAGCTGGCCCATGGTCAGGGGTGTCGAATGGAAAGCCAGAGAATAATGAGCAGTGTCCCCCCAGTACAGATGCCTAGGGCTATAGAGGCCTCCTTTACCACATCTCTCCAGCCCAGTTATCATCAACATTGATCTCTTGGACCAATGCCAATTTCTCTGCCTTCTCCCCACCACTGTCCTTTGTTCCTTGGAAGCCTTGTTAACCAGTTCTTTGTCTTCAAGTCTCTATGACTCACATATATCTATGTACATACCATTTGTCTCTCCTAGTAGAATGTAAGCTCCATGAAGGCAGGGCCAGCTTTATTTTTGCCTTTCTCTCCCCAGCACCTAGCTCAAGACGTGGCACATAGTAGGCACTGTTTGCTGATTGATTAATTGAGCTGTTCTTCATACCTTCTTCTATCTTCTTGTGTTCATAGAAATGTGACTTTCTCTGTGAGTCACTTCATCTCTGGTCAATCCCCTCTTGAGTGTTAATACCTTACTCTCTCATGATCCCTCTCATCATCCCCCAACTTACACTGGGCAACAAGGAGGTGTCAGCATTATCTTTGCTCCCCATGGTCTCTTCTGGGCTCTCCCCTTGTTTCCATCACTTCTCAGCCTCTTCTTTGAGGTTCACTCTATGTATCTATTATCACCTGATCCAGAAACTTGGTGAGGCCATCTGCCATCCTCAGAGTCATGCTCCCTTCTTTTTAAAAAATATAATGACACTTTTGTTTTTATATCAGTTTCCTTCCTGTATTGCTCTCCTTCTTCTCCTACCCAGCAAGCTGTCTACTCTAACAAAGATTTTTTTTCAAAAAGAGAGGAAAGAAAGACAAGTAGTTCAGATACATGAGCCAACTCATCAACTAAGCCTGACAATGGATTCTGTATTCAGAGAGAAGTCTTCCTGAGGAGCTCACCAACCTCCTCAGGCTTCTCTTCAACCCAAAGCCAAACCACTTGTCTTCACAGATGGGGCCTTCCAAAGATGCGTTCCATAGATGTCCCCTCCAACAACCAAGCCCTCCAGTTCATCAACTGCCTCTGTTCCCTATGACCTACATCTCTGGTCCACCTCAGCCACTCGCAGGTGTGTCTATCCCTTAGGCCTTACCATCTTAGGAAACATCAAGATCACAAAGTCTGAAATTCTCCTATGTGAGCATAACCCCCACTCCTCCCATTTTCTGTTTCTCCCTCTCTCCTCCCAAACCCATTCTCTGCCCTCTTTGCAATCTCCAGTCCCCTACCTTGGCTCTGGCTTCACTTTCCTCTACTCATGTCTTGACTCCATAGCTTACCAGGCCAGCTGGCCCATGAGTCCCCGTCCTAAAATTTTCTTATAATTCTCGTCTTTCTGATCCTCAGCCTTGGGTCCCCAATAAGCGTGTTGGTGTTAAGCATCCAAGTAACACTTGGCCTAATTTTGCTGCTCTCTCCTTCTTTCTTTTTTAACCTCTTGTTAATAATGGATGAGGGAAGAGAGATTGACTGAGATGTGAAGGAGGAAGAACATCAGATCAGTTGAAGTTGTCTTGAAAAGAGACTGGTGTGTTTCCAGTGGTCTTGCTGCTGTTTTACTTTTATTCCTGTGATCCTGGCCAGGTTGTCTCCACAGGAGACCTTGTGACCCCTTCCATAGCTTGGGGCTATGCCAGCTTGGCTCAGCTGAAAACCTCCTACTGCTCTTGAGAACAATTAATGCTTAACTCTTAGTAGATCATTAGATGTCAGCTCCCAAAACCATATCTCTGGTGATGTGGGGGGAGGGTGGTTAATTGTCATGTCCTCCTCTTAAGGTACTAGGACCCAGCTCGACTAGAATCCCAGTGCTGCTAGACACTCAGAACCCAGTCTTAACTATCTTGTCCCAGTGGGGTCCTGATCCAGAATGACCCTGGGGGAGGGAGTGGTCCCCAGGCAACAGAAGCTCTTAAGTGAATGGTCTGCTGACATGCTGCCAAGGATTTAAGGCCCCCAAGCTTGCTAATCCAACTGCAGGGGGAAAGCTAGGAGTCCTCAGTGCTGGAGGCACCAGTGTGAGCTGATGCCTTTGCCTACTCCTGGCTTACTCAGGGCTCCTGGGAGTTTCTCCAGTGGTGATGCTGGCCAGGGGGATCGTGAAGGAGGAACAACCATGGCATGCCCAGAAGGGGGCTACTTCCCAGAGCAGGTCAGTAGAACTTTCATACGTACCTTTGTGTGGGCAGCTGTGGGAAAATATGATAAATTTGTACAGCTCTGCCACTTTAAGTGGTCTGTTTGAAAAGACGCCATTTCAGCCATAGACCTATAAATGGAGCCATCTGGAGTGGACCTGCCTGTATAGAACACACATGGAGTGTGTATCTGTGTTTGTTACTGGGTTAATCTCTTAGATACAAAGGAGCCCCATCTTCTCATCCAGTAATATTCTTGTCCATGTTCAAGAGGCAGGATGTCCCATCCTGCTGGAGACCTTCCTCTAGGTCTTTAAGCATCCCATGCCCATCAGGACAGCTCTCAGACTACCCACTTTTCTTTGATCTCACTGAGTGCCACCACCTTGTCTAGTCATACATCTCCTGCTTACCTTTATGTGACTCGTTGAAGCAAGTCATCTGCAGTTACATGAGCAGCATATTTACATCCATCTTCAACTCAACTCCTTGTGATTTGGCTCTGAGATATTGCTTTCCTGAACCTGCTGTCTGTAAGGTTACCAAGAGTCTCTTAAAAGCTCAATTTATGGGCCTTTTCTCAGTCCTCATACTCCTAGACCTTTCTGTAGTTTTCAGTGCTATTGTGTCCTTCTCTTTCCCTCTGGACATTCTCCTTCCCTGGCTTCCATGACACAATTTTCTCTCAGTTCTTCTACCTATCTGACTTGTTTCTCCGTGTCCTTTGCTGGATCACCATTCACCTCATTCTTCCTAAATTGGGAGTGTCCCTCAGGGCCCTGCCCAGGATCTCTTCTCTCCTACATCTATCTCTGTTCCACCATCATCTGATTCCCAAATCCATATGTCCAGCTCTATGCTCTCTTCTGAGCTCCAGCCACACACTGGACATCTCCTGGATGTCCCATAGACACCTGAAACTCAGTATCTCTAAATAAGAAGTCATTACTTTCCCCTTAAATATGGCCCTCCCCCAAGCCTATTTCCATCGAGGTCCCCATCATAAAAGCTGCCTTCGTGTATTCACAATGAATTCAGCCCAGTGCCATGGTTTCCTGAAGACTCCAGGGGTAGGCTGTGGAGGAGATGGGGGCGGGGAGGGCCTCGAGCTCTAAAATTCCTCTTTTCATAGAATCCTTTGTCTGCCAAATTAACTTTCTAAAAGGTGCCTACTCCCACTTGTTGGGATTGTCCAATCCTGCTCTGATCCTTATCCCATTATGGGGGATTTCTACCATCTCTCTTTAAGACCTCCAAGTGGCAGACACAAATGGATTTGGGACTTATCTGCATAAGATGACAGATGACTATTGTCTCTTCAGAAATTCAATTGTCGGATGAAGAAAGGTCGCCTTTCTTGGAAGGCTCCTAACTTGACTTTGGGTGGATCTCTTCACCTTTCCAAGCCTCAGTTTTCCCATAGCAAAATGGGAAGAGTTAAATGAAAGTGGTCAGGAAGTCTGAGTAACAAGGTCTACTCCTTGCTCCTTTCTATGCCAAAGCAGAGTCATTCATCTGAGGAAAGGGCCAGTCTAGACAGAAGAGAGACAGGGTACAGAAGAGGACAAAGTACAGCCCTTAGCCATGTCCCTGGTTGGCCGTGGACTCTAGGGGGTTAGAGCATAAAAGAATCCTTTTTAAATTCCCTGTGTGAGTTAATAGACAATGGCAAGGGGTAGGCAGGTTCTCTTTCTTGACAAGCATAGTGGTGAAAAACTGGATACCCCCTGCTGCTGTACCTGCCCCTCCCCATGACCCCTACAGCCTCTGTTTTCCTCATTTGTAAAATGGGTGTGATGATAGTAACCTCATGTGGGAGATTGGCGGTGGAGGTGATAATAGCTGACATTTATATCTACCTCAAGGAACTTACCTTCTGAGGGGTTGTGGTAAGGAATAGCTTGCTGTAGGAGAAATGCTCTGGCTTTGAAGTCAGAGGGCCTAGGTCTAAATCTTAGACCTTCCACTTGCCGCCTGTATCACTTAGACTTCTCTAGTCCTCAGTTACCTCATCTGTAAAATGAGGGGGTTGGACTCAATGGCCTCTGGGTCCCTTCCAGCTCTAAATCTATGTAAACACACAATGAATACATAGAAATACACAAAACATATGGAGAAAAGAAGACCTACGTGAGAGTTGTTAGAGAGACAGATTTTTTTTTTGGGGGGGGGCGCAGGCAATAGGGTTAAGTGACTTGCCCAGAGTCACATGTAAGTGTTATGTGTCTAAGGCCAGATTTGAACTCAGGTCCTCCTGACTTCAGGGCCCGTGCTCTATCTACTGCACCACCTAGCTGTCCCAGAGAGACCGAACTGACAAAATTTAACAACCAATTGTCCAGAACTAGAAGGAACTTAGTGGCCATTGATGCCATAGTCCCCTCATTTCATCGATGGGGAAACTGAAGCCAAGGGAAGTCAAGTGACTTGCCAAAGGTCACACAGGCAATAATTACCAGAGGTGGGAGTCAGAGCTGGATCCTAAGGGAGAATGGAGAGTGGAGGATGGGCCAAGATGGCAGAGAGAAGCCGGGAAGTTGCCTGAGCTCTCCCCAGTTTCCCTCAGAAATAATGTTAAATCAAGCCCTTAAACTGATTCTGGAGCAACGTGACAGGACCTACAAAAAGACACAGCAAAACAATTTTCCAGCTTCAGAGAACTTAGAAGGACTTCAGGAACAGTGTGTCTTACTTAAATAAAAGGGGAGCCCAGCCCAGCCTAGGTGGTATCTGGGCAAGCCAGTGAGAGACTCTTAGCTGTAGCACAGAACAGCATCTGAGGCCCCTTGGTCCTGGCTCAGTGGGCTAGGGGCACAGCAGACCAGCTGTGAGCTCTCCAGCCCAGCATATCAGGTGCAACTAGACCAGGCTACCCCTGTGCAGTGGGCAAGTCGCCAGCACCGGGGCCCTGGCATAGGAAGCCAGTGACCAGGCCCCTGGCCCCCAGCACAAGAAGCCTAGAACAGTGACCCCTGGGCCCTAGGAGTAGAGCTGAATTTAAAAGTCACAAAATAGGCTTAAAAATCGAGCAAAAAAAGAAAACCAGAAAAAAGCCCTGACCATAGAAAGCTATTATGGCAACAGGGAAGATCAAAGCACAAACTCAGAAGAGGGTAACAGTGTCAAAATGCCTACATGTGAAGCCTCAAAGGGGAACATGAATTGGTCTCAAGTCCAAAAGCCTTCTTGGAAGTCCTCTGAAAGGATTTTCAAAATCAGAGGGGTAGAAGAAAAATTGGGAAAATAAATGAGAGTTATGGAAGAAAGAGTCAACAGCTTAGAAAAGGAAGGACAAAAATTGACTGAAGAAAACAATTCCTTAAAAAAATACAATTTGCCAAATTGAGGGAGGGAGGCAGGGTGAATCCGCTGAAGAAAACAACCCTTTAAAAAGTAGAATTGGCCAAATGGAAAAGGAGGTACAAAAGCTAGCTGAAGAAAATAATTCCTTAAAAATTAGAATTGGGCAAATAGAAGTTCGTGACTCTGAGACATCAAGGATCAGTCAAACAAAACCAAAAATGAAAAAAAAATAGAAGAAAATGTAAAATGCCTCATTGGAAAAACAAAAAATCTGGAAAATAGATCTAGGAGAAATAATTTAAGAATTATTAGACTACTCAAAAGCCAAGATCAAAAAAAGAGCCTGGACAACGTCTTTCAAGAAATTATGAAGGAAAACTGTCCTGATATCCTAGAAGCAGAGGGTAAAATAATCATTGAAAGACTACACCAATCATCACCTGAAAGAGACCCCAAAATGAAAACTCCAGAGAATATTGTAGCCACATTCCAGAATCATCAGGTCAAGGAGAAAATACTGCAAGCAACCAGAAAAAAATTTCAATATCAAGGAATCACAGTCAGGATTACACAGGATTACACATGATTTCTACATTAAAGGATCAAAGGGCTTGGAACATGATATTCTAAAAGGCAAAGGAGCTCAGATTACAACCAAGAATCAACTACCCAGCAAAATTGAGCATAATCTTTCAAGGGAGGAGATGGACATTCAATGAAGCAGAAGACTTTCAAAATTTCCTGATGAAAAGATCACAACTGAACAGAAAATTTGATTTTCAAATACCAGACTCAAGAGAAGCATATTTTTTTAACTAGGTAAAAGAGGACATTCTCTGCCCCATTTCTTACCTCTCCTTAATCACTGAATAGGTGTTGCCTCAGTCAAACAGAGAATTGTTAAAGACCTTAGCTTAAAAAGGCCAAGGTCCCCCTCTGCATCCAGGGCCATCTCCAGTTGTTCTGATCTGTACCTCACCACTGGACCCAGATGGCTGTAGAGGATAAAGTGAGGCTGGTGATTTTGCACAGCCCTCCCTCACTTAAATCCAATTCACTTGCATGTCATGTGATATCATGGTCCTCTTCAAGAACAAAAAATAAAACAACAGCCTTAGCAAACATTTGTGCAAAATCCTGAATGAGTCCTGAATTCAAATCACGCCCAGGATAAAATACAAAATCCTATTTGCATTCAAAGCCCTTCCTACCATGGCCCCTCCTACCTTTCCAGGCTTCCTACACTCCCCAGTACTCTAGGATCCAGTGTCCTTGGCTCCTGGCTGGGCCCTGTCCGAGACCCTCCTCTTCTCAACTCCAGGCATCTTCGCTTTCTCTGGATGTCACTACCTACACATCTGCTCCTTGTGAATAGGAACTGGGTTAGGCAAGCATTTACTGAGCTGTTTATTGTACCCCACATCATGCTGGGTGCTGGGGAACCCTAGATGGAATTGCTGAGGTCCCTACCCTCCCTGGGCTTACAGTCTATCCAAAGGAGAATACATATACACAGATAAGTCAATACAAGATTAGATTGTGGCGGCCATTGTGAGGGAAGGAACTTTGAAGGTAGCTTGGGACAGCCTTGCCTGCTGAGATCAGAAGCCAGGGGTGGGGATCACTTCTCTCAGTCTGGCCCTATAACAGGAAGGGATCAGCAGCTCTGGCAAGAGACCCCCAGCCACCTGGTGTACCTTTGTCTTCATTTCTCCCCACCTGTTTGCCCTCAGGATATCAAGTCCCCTCCCCTCCAGCTATTATCACAGCTGCACCCTGATAGACAGGGAGGTGGGGGGAGGGAGGGAGGGAGAGCTGTTCAACTGGGCATCCCCTCCTGCCCACAATCCCATTGCCTCAATTCACTCCATCCATCTGAGAGAGGCTGAAGAAATTAAAAGTGAGCAGCTTAGTGGAAATCAAAGCATTTTATGAATAAGAATAAGGCTCATATGTGCATTTGTATACAAATGTGTACGTCTGTACATAAGCACTCATGACATCAGCAGCAACTGAGGAAATTCCCTCTACCAACACAAGGCAGAACTTCCCTTGCAATTTCTGGTCATAGAGATTCACTTAGCATGACCAGCCCAGGATTGTACAGCCAGTCAAAGGCAGGATTTGAACCCAGGCCTTCCTGTTCTGAGGCCAGTTCTCTTATCTACCATACCACACTGAGGGTGTGTGTGTGTGTGTGTGTGTGTGTGTGTGTCTATGTCTGTGTCTGTGTGTCTGTGTGTCTGTGAGGGATGGGGGGGAGACAGGGAAGGGGAGTGGCACAGTGATTTTTGGGGATACCATGTCTCTATATAGATGTATATACACATACACATACACCTGTGTGTATAATGATTACAAAAGCTGACACCTCCATAGTGCTTTAAGATTTCCAGAATCTTTTACACACATTATTACCTTATTTAATCCTCCCAACAAACTGGCCAAAGAGGTCCTATTAGTATACCATTTTACAGATGAAGAAACTGAGACCAAGGAAAGACTAGCCCAGGGTCACATAGTTACCAAGTGTCTGAGGTTGGGTTCAAACTCAGGCTTCTCTAACTCCAAGTTCAACTCTCCAACCATTGGTCCAAGTTGCCTCTGATGATTTCCCTAGGTTAGGGAAATCTTGGTATAGAGGTTCCCTCCACTGCTGCATATGCACACACACACACACACACACACTCACCCTTTTATATGTATAAACATAGATATGTCTGCAGAATATATATATACACACTAGGGCTTAATAGAATCAAGATGTTAACCTTTAGAGATGCTAAACAAAGCAGTTAGGATCTTTCCCTGGTCACTCAATAGAGTTTTAACTAGGATAGTGCAGCTGGGCTTGGCTTTGCCTTAGGGCATTGAATTTCATGGGCACCCAATTTAAGGACTCTGACCTCAGGCTTAGTGCTTCAGCAGCTGCGCACAAGTGGCAGGACTTCATACATACTTGGCAACTGCCAACAATCAAACAATGAATAAAGGGTCAAGTTAGGAAGCTACCAGCTGGTGGAGTGGGGTGAGCTCCTGCCCTCCCACTGCCCTACTTAAGAGCAGTCTTCCTGGCGGGTGTCTCAGGCTGTGTCCTGTGGTCTCACACCTCAGCACCACACCCCTAGGGACAGCGCTCCAACAAACATCCCTGGGGAGTGCTTCCTCTGGGCTACCAGCTGGGGGAGGGGCTATCAGGACTTGCACCAGGGCCCCAGGTAGCTGCTTACACTTCAGCTAACACAGGGGGGTGCGTGTTAGATCTCCAAATCCTAGAACAGTGCACCCACGGACAGATTCAATAGCCCAGCCTCTGGTAGATCAGCATTCCCTGCTGTGTGGGCTTCAGCTGGAGGAAGTTCATTAAAGGCAGTCAGCGCTGATCTCACCATTCTCCCCGTTTCTCTTCCTACAGATTTTTAAAAGCATCGCCAGCGAGGAGGCTGCACAGGGCCAAGGAAGCCGGAGGTTGATCAGCTTCTCTCTCTCAGGTATGGTGCTGATGTGGGGGCCAGGGTAAGAAAGTCCAGCAGCAGCCAGGAGTCCTGCACGTTAGCCCCAGCTGTGGCCTGATTCGCTGCAGGCCATCAGACAGGTCACTGTGCCATTCTGGGCCTCAAGGGCACTCTGCTTGGGGAGCAGGGAGTGCCCTCACTCCTCTGAGCGTCATATGGGACAATCTCTGGGAAAGTGATTTCTTTCTAGCAGGAAAGACAGACAGACAACCCTTGGGTCTTTTCCCAGCTAGGGATAGAGGGTGTAAATGAGGGCAACTAGGGACATGTGAGAGGAGTGATCAAGGTTCTAGCTGATTCATGGACCTTCTTCATCAGGAGGGGCAATATTGGGGGCCCCTGCCTCTCTTGGACCCTTAACACCATGTGAGGCAAAGACTTGCAGGAGAAGACTGAGGGCCTGGGGTGTCTCGGGCTGCCTCCTCCCCCAGCAGCAAGAAGAATGGGCTCTTTCCTTTTTAAGCAAGAAGACCCTAAGGAGGACATTTAGGAACCTCTGCTGAGGCCAGAGCCTGGTTCCCAAAGCAGGGTGATAGAAAATGTATTGTTTTAATTCAAATTTGAAAGCACCTGGAATTGAGTTCTCCTAGACAGCATCCATTCTTGACTTGGCAGGCCATTTTCCCAGAATTCCAGTAACTGATATTTCAAGAGCACAACCAGAGTGTTCAAAGGCTCTTCGCTATACTATCTCATCTGATCCTCACGATGATCAGTGTCATGGATAGTATTAGCCCCATTTTACAAATGAGGAAACTGAGACTCAGAGAAATTACATGACTGCCCCTGGTCACATCACTGGGACATGTAAAAGGCAGGCCTGGGAAGAACCCAGGCCTTCCTGACTTAATGAACTACATTGCTCATTGTGTGGAATATTATTTCCATGAAATAAGCCGGCCTGCAGAGCTTTAAAATCCCAGTTGTTATGCTGAGTTTGGCGTTGATGCTATCTTTCTTATTGTGAGAAAGACCCTGGGGTTTCAATGTCTCCTTTTCTATCAAAGAAGAATGTGGGGGGACTGACCCCCCCTTTTCTCAGTTCCTCAACTTTTTAAGGGCAAATGTTGATGACTCTGTCCACAGTAAACAAAATGAGGAAGAGAAGAAAAAGTAGGAAATGATTAAACCAGAGACTGGGTCATTAGTTAACCCTGGGATCACTGAGATTTGACTGTAGGGACTTCAAGCATAACCAACAAGTCAGTGGGGACACTTTAAGCATCCTTGTGTGTTCAGATGATTTCAGAAGCACCTCTTAAGTACTCTTTGCAGGAGAGGAGAAAGGGAGAGGGCAGGAGAGGAGAGAAAGGAGGGAGGGGAGAAGAGTGGAGGGGAAGCAGTCCCTTATTACCTGCATCAACTCCTTACTGACTCTGGACTCTGGTACCTTTCTCCTTTTGGAAGCCTTCCTCTCATTCCCTATCTACCAATCAATCAGCCAGCCATCATTAAAAAGCCCCTGCTCTGGGCCAGCCCTTGTGCATACAGGTTCTGAGAATCCAAAGACAAAACTAAAGCTGTCTCCTCCCCCACACTCAGGTAATGCTGGATTGGAAGTCAAAAAGACCTGGGTTCTAAACCTACCTTAGGCATTTGATAGTGTGACTCCTTCTCTCTCTCTGGGCTTCAGTTTCCTCATTTATCAAATCAAGGTGTTGACTCCATTGCCTCTAAGGTCCCTTCCATCTTCAAATCTAGAACTTCACAATCTTTCATGGACCGGCTCAGGCCTTGCCTCCTCCCAGAAGCTTCACCTGGTTCCTTTAACTCATCATGACCTTTCCTTCTTCTGAATGACTAGGGCATGGATGTTCATGGCCCCTAATCCATACTCGGGACTCTCATTTTGTCATATTCCCTAGTTGTTTCTGTACTTAGATGATGTTCTTTGAAGGACAGGGCAGTGTCTTCTAATCATGATGATAATCGTACTATCTCTACAATTTCCCAGGTCTTTTTATGGGTGCTAACTCATTTGGGTGTCACCACTTCATGAATTGGGTCTGGCCACATTATTATGTTATCCCCATTTTACAGATGAGGCTCAAGTTAATCTTGGAGAAAATCTGGGGCCAACACACAGGTTTCTAATTCTGGTGGCCTGCCCTTTCTGTGGCATCTTGGCTGCAGCTAGCCTTCTCTGTTCTGCCCCAGTGATGGACCCACAAGAGATGCTTGGAAAGTCTTTGCTGATTTACATAGAGGATGTTGGGAAGCAAACTTACTTCTGGGGCCTCAGCCCATTCTCACGGCAGCAAAGTCTTCACTGAGTACCCAGAGGTCCGCCATTATGAAGATAGAGTGTCCAGGACTCCTTGGAGAACATACTCACCTCTCTTAGTTCCTGAGTGCCCTGAGATTGTGCCAGCTAGGTGGTTGTTGAGGCCCCAGAAAGACCATTTTGGAAATATCAGTGCTTGTGGGTCATTTAAAAGTCAACTCTAGAGCAAAGAGCCAAAAGGGCCTTGTATAAACTAGGAACAAGCACATTTCATTTATAATATTAAAGGCCAGAGGCAAGCCTGGCTACAACTGTATCTGCTTCTCATTGTTTGCCCCTTTGTTCGGTGGGATAAGAGCTTCTAATGATGCTCTGTCTAATTCTGAGCAGCAAACAGGCACCAGTCAGATTAGTTCCCTGGGAGGCTAAGCCCCACCCCCATTTCCATAGCAAATGCAATTCAAAGCCCCATTTTTGTTACCACCTAATAGACTATAATAAAATATTATATGCAAAGCTGGATCAAGGGATTTTGGCTCAGGGGGCAGCACAAACTGTGCCAGTCCTAGGACTATCTGGGCACCTTCCAAGCTGCTCTTTGTTCTGCTAAAAGACTGATGGCTTGTAGTGCCCTGCCTCAAACACCAACTGATCTGAGAAATGGTAAAATCCTATCCATGAGAGCATCACTCTGTTTTGCTCAAAGACCGCAGCCCACTGAGAGTCTTGGTTTCAGCATACTTCTGGCATCTTCTTATGTTGTCTTTTGTTTCTTGTTAGGAAGGAAAGAGGCAAGTATTCATTAAGTGCCGACTGTGTGCTGGGCACTGAGCTAAATACTTTATAAATATGATCTCATTTTATTCTTATAATAATCTTATGAGGTTGGTGCTGTTATGATAGCCCAGTTACAATTGAGAAACTGAGGCAGGTAAAGGTTAGGTGGCTTGAAGCTCAGAAAAATAGAATGACCTTCTGCTCATGGCCACACAGGTATGAGGTGTGAGGACCTGGTGAGCAAAAGGCTCATACATCTTGTTGAGAAGGTGGACAGTCTTCCCCCCCCACCACCACCACCACCTTAGTGCTTCCCAATAGCTGGAAAGCTATAGCAGAAGGTCTCCTTAAAGTTAGGTGGTGCTCCAGCTGAACTGTTCCCACCTAACACTTCATCCATCCTAGACTGCTGGCTCACTCCTCACATTCTCTGTTTTCTGTTATCTCTCTGTCACTGTTCTTTGATAAGAGGCATTTGGATCATTCATGTGACTGATATCCCCTTGTCAGTGAGGAATTATGGAATGCTAATTTAAGAAGGGATGGGCTGAATGGCAGGAGGGGGTGTTACAGGTTGGCTGTAAGGAAGAACTTCAGGGGAAATTCTTAAATTGTTAAATACTAACAGTGAAGATGAAGGAAGGTCATGAGGTCCCCTTTCCCAGGGAGCTTTGAGAACTGAAAAACTGAATGAGATGCTTCCATATCATCCCATCTGAAGAGGGAAGGGGCAGATCAGCCTGAAATTCTCCCTGATGCCTTCCAGAGCTTAGGCATTCCATTTGCAAGGAGAGAAGGCAAGCAGAAGTCAGTGTTGTTCAGAGTATGGACAGCTGGATTGAGACTCTGAAGCCATGGGTTCCATGAAAGCAACAATTGTGCTCCTTTCTGGATACAGGTGCCCATGATTGGCTCCAGCATTGGCCACTTCAAGAAGATGAGGTCTACTAGGTGGAAATGTAAAGTGTTACACTTAGGTTAAAAAAAGCAATTGTCTTTACATGAGCTAATGCAAAGTGGTGTAAACAGAGGCAGGAAACAACCTATTTGGTAACTCTAACAATGCAAATGGAAAGAACAGTAGCCACAAGAACAGTTCCAAATGAGTGCTATGACATGATAATGACCCCAAAGAAAAGATGAGAGAAAGTACCTCCCAGCCCCAGCCAAGTCTTTGTAAAAGTGGGGGGCTGGGGTCATGGGGCACAGCAGAGGATATTAACTTGCTTCAATATGTTGGTGAGTTTATTGGTTTAGTTGAACCTTCTTTCCTCTTTCTTTATTCTTGTTATGAAGGATGGTTCTCTGAGCTGGAAAGGGCCTTGGAGATCATCTGATTCAATCCCTTATTTGAAAAATGAGAAAACCAAGCTTTTGAGAGGCTGGCTGACTGATCCAATTAATTAAATAGATAATTAATCTCCAGATTGGAGTGGAAAAATTGCTGGATGTATTTAAGAAGATCCAGATTTGAATTATGATGGAGATCTCCTGACCTCATGCACATCACATGAAATCTTGGGGTCCCAGTTTTTTCATCTCTAAAATTAAGGCCAGTGGACAAGATGATCACTAGGGGCCTTCCAACTCTCAGTCATATTATCCAAGCCCTTTCCTAAAATCCATGTCACCTGGAGGATAAACCAACCTAGCTGAAGTGGCAAAGCACTTATGGGAGAGACAGGAGGAAGCATGTGCCAGGAAACCTTACATTCTCATTCTTGGTTAGAGCTGCTGACTCCTAGCCCACTATTGATAGACTGAGGGAAACAGAGCTGTGGATGCTAGTCAAAGAGGATCTGCAACCGCCTGGACTTGTATAGTTGCCCTGGGCTATAAAGGAGCTGTCCAGACATTCTCCTGGCTCTGGCAATTGGCATTAAGAGGTGTGGCTAAGAAACCACCCATCAGATTTGTGGCAACTGTGTCAAGATTTATCAAGGGTGGAAAGATCAGTGATTTGTTTATGAGTGGAAAAAGGAAATAGCATCTGAGTCATGAGAGGATGCTCAAAGAAGGTATGATTAGAGAGTTATGTGACCACGTGGAAACTGAGAACATGAATCAGTGTAAGTGGTTGGTAGCATTGTTCAGGGGAGGATTCTCCATGAGTGAGTCTTGGATCCAATCTCTCAAGGGTTGGGTTTGACCCTACAGTGAGCATCAGGACTGAAGCTTGGTATCATTCACTGGCTGGCACCCTCTGGGCAGAGCATCTAGCATGTATGGAACATCCAAGTGACAGCCTACAGCTTGATTCTGGTATTGTAGGGGGCAGTGATGAAAGAGCCCTGGCAGAGATGGTACATCTATATGGCATAGGTTAGAGTTTCTACATGGGGGAAAAAAGAATGTTGAATAAAGAAGAGTGAGAAAAGGAAGGAGGGAGAATAACCCAAGCAGACCCAGAGACAGAGCCAAATGAGGGAGTGAGTGGGTCTGTAATGACCATCCTATGAGAATGTTTTGGATGTTTTTTTTTCCGCTAACACTTTGTCTCACACTTCCCCAGAGTGAAATTCATCTTCCCACTCAAACATCCTTGAAAATTTATTCAGACAGCCTTCACATCGCATTACCCAGAAAAATCCATATTATCTGAAAACCCTGAGATTTCACTGTGCACTTCTTCCTTCAAATAATTTATTAAAATGCTAAGTAAGACCAGTCTCAGCACCATTTCCTTACTCTTTGAATTGTGTACATAGAAACTTTTCCATTTAATCCTAACCCTTGTTTGCAATTTCTAAGGTGATTTCTATCTACATTGCCCTAAATACCACAGTCACCCAATTTCTAAAACTATCTCTCATGGGTAATCATTTTCAAAATCTTCTAAAAGCCTAGATTACTTTTATCCATAAATTCCCTTTTACTGCCACGTCCATTTCAGAGGCACCAAGGCAGTGGAAGAACCAATGGGCTTTTGGAGTAGTGGTGGATGGGACACCAAAGACTGCGGGTTCAAGGCCCCCTTCTGATGCTTACTAGTCATTAGGCAGTCCCTTACTTCTCCAAGCCTCAGTAAGAACTTTTATCAATTAGTTGCACCCATTACAGAAACAATATTCTTTCCCTTGATAAATTTTGTTTGTTTACATGTTTAAAAATCTAATAAAGAGTCCTTTATTAGAGATTGCCTCTGTTTGTCCAGTGAGATTGACCAGTTCAGAGGCATGTGGACAGTCTACTGATGGCACTGGCCAAGGAACTGATGTGACAGGTGACACGGAATCTTCCTACTGTACCTGTACCTTTTCCTGGTAGTTGCGCGTGACATGGTTATAGACTCCTCTATCTTCAAGATAAGAGGAAGGGGAAGGATAAGGACAATGATACCTTTCATACTGCCTTAAGTACTACAAAATGCTTTGTGTAAATTATCTTATTTATCCCCAACAGCCTTGCTGGACATCTTGTAAAGTTCACTTCTATTTCACCCAGTAGGAAATCAATCAGCTGATTTATTGATTGCCTATCACATACCTGTTCTAAACAAGATGATGTGTTGGGAGCTGGAGCTGTCCTCTGTGCTGAACAAGCCTCTGTGTTCTTCACAAGGTCATCACATGGGCTGAATTAGGCTATCTCCCTCCCACTGTCCTACATCCAGGGTCCCACCTAAGTATCTGTCCTCTGAGCTGGAACCAGGATGTGGTGACTGGGGCCTTTGCACAAGGCATCATTGGACATTAATAGCACTAGAGGATTGTTGTCAAGGTGAGAGTAGAAATGGGTTACTACTGGGATAGAGAAGAATTTAATCTCAGCTCCAGCTTCACCAGGTAAGTGAGGAAAGAGGTCAGAGATCCTATGAGTAGGGATTAATGTTCAGTCCAAGCCATATCTAATTAATTCCCCTAATGCTGACAGTCTCAGTATTTCCTTATGTTTCTGTTTTCTAAAGAAAAAGCAGTCTCAGCCTGTCCATCAAACTCTCTTGACTGGCTTTCCTCTCTTTGGACTCCCTGTGTTCCCCCCACAATCACTGACATCTCTACACTTGTCAGTGAAGATGGAGGATATAACCCTCCCTCCACTCCACTGATGACCACAAGATCTACCAATGGTTTATCTAAAATCTGTACCTTTATGCAAAGATTCCATCAGATCTCTGATCTCCTTGATATGTGCATTCCCTCCAGTGATGCCATCTGCAACCCATTCATGCCTGCCCATCCTATGTGACTCTTGTTCCTACCCTCCCATAAATCATCACAAAATATCCACACAGTGTGTAGGCAGCCTTCCTTCCTCATTCTCCCTTGACATGAAGAGGATACCCTAGAGCCCTGGATGTCTGTCCATCATCTCTCACTCTTGCCAGGGGATGAGACCATCTTCTTTTTCATGCATGTTTTTTGATGACCTTCCTTCATTTGCTGCTTTCAATATATTTCATCTTGCTCTCAGCCATTACCATGGGCCTATCCATTACCCTGGGGCAGTCTTCATTTTCACTTAAAGCCTTATAACAACACTGTTTCACAAGAACTCAAACAACATTATCAATTCTGAAAACTTCCTTAAACTATTATCTGACAACTTTCCTGAAGGTTGCTAGGAGGTATGTGGTTATGAGAGCTAGATTAATTAATTTATCACAAGGATTTCTGGCTGTGAACCACCAGGGCTGGGGGACATTAATGTGCCACAACTCTCTGTCAGCTCTCTAGCCCCCAAAAAGCAATTTGACTGAATCCAAAGAACTTTTATTAAACCCATACTGTGTACATGTAGGTACGTGCCAGATGCTAGGGCTGCTGAAACACAAAAATAAGAATGCTACCTGCCCTGAAGGAGCAGGGATGCCGGGCCACAGAAGTAAATCCAAAGCAGATTAAAGAGAGGGCTCACTAGGGAGATCAAGATAGACTTCCTGTAGGAGGTAGCAGAATCTTCAAAGGAAGCCAGAATGCTCAGAGCACAGATGATGAGGGAAAGTATTTCCAATGTAGAAAACCTGTGAAAGAGCTGATGGAAGAAGGTGGGCATGGGAGCAGATTGCTGGCAGACTGAAATATTTCCCAGATTTCATTCTGATTTTTCCTCTTGGATAAGGACCAATTCAGGCATGCATGGATTCCTCAAAAATAAATTTCAACCTTTGAATTTCCTTCCTTTAATAGATTTCCAGGCCATGGGGCTGAAGAAAGGGATGTTCTTTAACCCAGATCCTTATCTGAAGATTTCCATCCAGCCAGGGAAACACAGCATCTTTCCGGCTCTTCCTCACCATGGCCAGGAGAAGAGGTCCAAAATCATATGTAACACTGTTAACCCCATCTGGCAAGCTGAGGTATGCACAGGAAGGAGGGAGGGCAGAAGAAGGGGAGTGACCAATTCTAGGAAAGGAGAGAAATTCAAGGCAGCACATGCTGATGGCCACTACCTGACTGGTCAACCTGTGATATGCACATTCAGAGATTTGTCTTGCTCCAAAGCTACCTGACAAGTCCAAGAATGAAATGCACACTCTTCACTTATATCTGCATTTCCTTCCATGATTTCATATTATTATCAAGCTAACTACAAATGGGCCCAGAAAACTAGACTGGAAATTGGTATTAAGCATTGGCTCCATGCAAATGATTTCCGTATCTAGATATCAAGGCCTAATCTCTCTCCTACAATCAAGTCTTGCCTAATTGAAGGGGAGGTCTAGCATCAGGTGCCAGGGATAGTCAGAGCTGCTGTTTATATAGTGGTTTAAGTTCTGTAAAGAGCTGTATAGAAAAGGCATTTGAGATTTACAGCAGCCTTGGGAGATAGACAGGCACTACTGGCATGAATATTTCCTTTTTACATACAGGGAAACTGAGGCTCATAAAAGTGAAGTAATCTGCTTGTGGTTATATAGCTGGCAAGTGCAGAGATGAGATGGGATGTCAGGGATGGCAACCTATTTGTAACTTAGCGGATAAGAACTAGAGAATCATCTAAGGCTCAAGACCACACAGCTAGGAAGTGTTAGAAGTCGGATTTATTGATGCCAAGAGCAGCACACTCTCTGCTATGGCATGTTACCTCTCCTTCCCCACCCATACTGTAATAGAAGTATCTCCTGGGCCCCCAAGGGTGGAGAAGAGTTTAAGAACACTTCTGTTTCTAAGAGCAAATTGTGTGCATTCTTGGTGCTGATTAGGGCATCCTAGCCAGGTGTCTCCCATCCCTGAATTAAAAAAACAAAAACCCTGGGGCAGTTAGATGATGCAGTGGATAAAGCATGGGGCCCTGAAGTCAGGAGGACCTGAGTTCAAATCTGACTTCAGACTAAATACTTGACACTTACTAGCTGAGTGACCCTGGGCAAGTCACTTAACCCCAATTGCCTAAAAAAAAACAAAACAAAATTAAAAAATAAAAAACAAAAAACCTTCACTAGAGTAGAGTTCCTTCTCACTCTTATTCTCTGTCTCATCTCCCTTTGCCAGACAACCTCATAGGTAAAGCTATCTCTAGTCATTGTCTCTACCTTTCTCTCTCTCTCTCTCTCTCTCTCTCTCTCTCTCTCTCTCTCTCTCTCTCTCTCTCTCTCGCTCTCTCTCGCTCTCTCTCGCTCTCTCTCTCTCTCACACACATTTCTTAGCTCCCTGCCAGCTGGCTTCTTGCCTCATCACTCAACTGCAAGTTGACTCTCCAAAGGTTCTGATGACTCTTAATTACCAAATCTGATTGACTTTTCTAAATCCTCATCCTACTTGAACGTTCCACTTTGTCCTCCTGCAGCTCTCTCTCTGTCTCTGTCTCTATCACTGTCTCTCTTCCCTCCCCTTCTCTCTCTGTCTCTCTGTCTCTGTATCTCTGTCTCTGTCTCTCTCTCTCTTTCTCTCTCTCCCCTCTGTTTTCCTGTTTCCCTTCTTCCCACTTCCCATTTCCCTTGGTGGCCTCATCAGCTCCCAACACTTAAGCATTGGCTCTATACAGATGATTCCCACATTTAGATATCCAGGTCTAATCTTTCTCCTAAGATCCAGTCCCCCATCACCAACCACCAATTGGATGTTTCAAACTGGATATTCCAGAGACATCTCAAATGTAACACATCCAAAACAGAGCTCATCACCTTCCCCCCAAATCTGCCCCTCTTTGGAACTTCTCCCTTCTGTTTAAGGTGCCGCCATACTTCCAGTCACCTGCATCTACAACCCCAGAGTTGTCTTCTCTTCGCTACTCTCCCTCACCCCCCAATCCTAACAGCTGCCAAATAGTGTCATTTGCACATCCACATCATGTCACCTGTGTTCTGCTCTCTTCACTTCCACAGATAAACACTTTAGTTCAGGACTCCATCACCTCTCTCTTGGACTGTGGCATCAGCCCTTTTATCGGTCTCTGCCTTAAGGCCCTCCCCATCTGCCACCCATCATTCCTACAGCTGCCAAAGTGATTTTCCCAAAGCACAAAGGTCTGACCTGGTCAGTCCCCTCCCTCAATAAACTTCGGTCCCTCCTTATTACTTTTGCAGCAAAGAGAGACTCTTTTGTTATTGGAAGCCCTTCACATCTTGTCCCTACCTAACTGACCCATGACGCTCCTCTATGTACTCTAGGGCCTTCCTACTGTTGCTCCTCCACATGCTAAGCATTTGCCCTGGCCATCCCCCTCCCAACCTCTGCCTCTCTCTTATTTCCTTCAAGCACCATCTTCTACAAGAAGTCTTTCCTCATTCCCTCCACTCCAGATGACAGTGCCCTCCAACCACCCCCACCCCCTAATTAACTGGATCTATTTTGGGGCTGCCCATTTCTGTGCACTGCCTGTCCTGATAGAATGGAAACTCCTTGAAGGAATCAGACAATAAGCATTTATGAAGGCCCTACCATGTGCCAGGCACTGTGTGAAGCAAAGACAAAAGTCAGGAAGCTCATATTCAATGGGCATAATACTGAGTTTTTGTCTTGGTATCCCCAGTATCTGGCAATAGTAGGTGCTTAATAAACGATTGTATTGTGTGCTTCGTTGGTCATCTAGGCTAACTCTCACCCAAGGGAAGTCCAGAGGATACTCCAACTGGAAAAAATTAACTTTAGACTTTGTTTTGTAAACATGTGAGTCATTGAAAGAACTGGAAATGTTTAGCCTGGGGAGGTGAGAAGGCTGTTGAGAGGTTGAAGGGCTGGCCAGTGGAAGAAAGGACAGAAGGAGGAGGTGAGGGGGAGGGGCTGAGGAAGTCACCCAAAGGCCCATTTGGGCCCAATGTCAGGAAACTCCCCTAACCGTGAGAGCCAAATGGAACCAGAGTGAGCTGGCCTGAGAGAGGTGACCGTAAAGAGGCGACCACCTAGATGCCATATTGGAGATTTCTGTAGCCTCTGAGATCCCTCCCAACTCTCCAATTCTGTGACTCTGGGTCATGCAAACAAAACACCTCCTCCTGCTGGCTTCCTTCAAGTCTCATTTAAAATCGCGCCTTTGGGAAGCCTTCCCCACTCTGCCTTAACCCCAATGCCTTTCTTCGCCAACTTTGTTACTGCTGCTGTTTAAGCATTTCAGTCCTGTCCATTCTCCATGACCCCATTGGGGGTTTTCTTAGCACAGATTCTGGAGTGGTCATTTCCTTCTTCAGCTCATTTTACAGATGGAGAAACCGAGGCAAACCGGGTGAAGTGACTTGCCCAGGGTCACACAGCTGGTGAGTGTCTGAGGCCAGATGTGAACTTTGGAAGATGAGTGTTCTAGACGTAAGCCGGGCACTCTATGCACTATGGCGCCACCTAGCTGCCCAATTTCTTTTCTTTTTTTCTCCCAGATGCCGATATAAGCACATACAGGTCCTTTAAAAAGATGATTATTTCTGAATAATGCCACTCTCTTGACCAGCTGTTTTCTCAGGCTTCTGCCCATTTTTACTTCACTTGAATATGGGAAATTGTACATGCCCCCACCCAGTTCTCTCCAGTTATGAAGCAGTCTCTCCCCTGATCAGGTCTCCCACTTCAGTAAGTGGGTAGAGCTGTTGGGGATGGTGGAGGTCTCCTGTTTCCCACATCTTTGGGAATTGCTTGTGATGTGGGTCTGCCTTGAGAGCACAGGCTATCAACCTGGAAATGCCCCATATTACCTCCTTCTCCTTTATTCCTCCCGGCACACCACCCCCGTTCTTTCCCTGATAAATCATTTATCTGTGGCAAGAAATGATGCTTTGAGCTAATGCTTACTGTAACTTCACATCAGTCATGAAGGTGCATGAAGGTGCCATGGGCTTCCATTCCTTTGGAAAGCTGGCTTCTCTGGGTAATCAGAGGCCACACTCTGATCTTTCCAGAATATTTTTATCTTCTAAAAATAATCAGACCTTGTCTTGTGGCTGAAATGGAAACTCTCTCTGAGCTTTCTGAGAAGCCTCACCCTCCTCCACATCTTAAAAACCATTAGGGAGATGTGTCTGTTCCAGGAGATCTCAGCATCAGAGAAGTGGGGGCCTGGGGTGTGTGTAGCAGCAAGGCATGTAGGAAGCATTCCCAGCCCCAATGCAATCTGAGCCACGCTTGGGGCTACGCTGACAAGAGAGATGTCAACACTTGATGGTCACAGTCTGGTCTTGAGCCTTCTATGGGGTATTTCTAGGGTGGCCAGAACAGGCCTGGCATATAAAGGGAGTGGATCCTCTAAGGTCATGGCCAACCTACTCTCAGAGACCCCACAATAAAGATGGTGCCCCAAGCTCTGCAGTGGGGGGGGGCAATGAGGCCCAGCAGAAAAAGCGCTAGCTCTGGAGATATCTGGGTTCAAATTTAACCTCTGACATTTACAAGGAGGCATCAAGGTAGTATAGTGGATAGAGCACTGGAGCTACAATCAGGGAAGACCTGAATTCAAATCCAGCTTCAACATTTACTAATTGTGTGAGCTTGGGCAACTTACTTAATCTCTGTTTGCCTTGGTTGCTTCAACTATAAAATAGGAATATTACAACAGCACCTACTTCCCAGGGCTGTTGTGGGTCTCAAATGAGATAATAATTGCAAAGTGCTTAGCACAGTACCTGGCGTAGTGTAGGCACTACGTAAATGTTAGCTATCATTATGGCCGTTATTATTATCAATATCATTTGTAAAGTGTTAAGACACACAATGTTCAGGGTCCAGATTCTTTTCTGTTAGGCCAGTCTCCTACTAAGGCTACACCAGAGAGAGCCTTGTGTCCCTTAAACCCAGACCCCAAATCTCTTCTTTTTCCCATGAACAATAAAGAACCTGCAAAGCATCACAGAAAGGGTGTCGTACCTGAAGCCAAGAAAGAGCTGGATTCGAATCCTGCCCCCCCCCACTGACTGATTGTGTGACCCTGGACAAATCAGGGGGTGATGCCCATGGACTTCGCCATGCCACGCTGTGTGCCAAGCACTCCATAACTGGCTGCTATAAATCTTGTTTTGTTGTGTGTGGAAAGGGCAGAGAACTGTTCTTCATTCAAGTTACTCCCAATTAATCACGCTGTCCAGCACCTTTGCTCAGTCTCAGCTTCAGACAGAACTGGGTAGAAATGCTGGAGGCGTGGAGGGGGAGGCCTGCATGCCCTTGCACGCTCTGATGACTTCATCCTTGGGGACCTTCGGCCCAAGCAACGGGAAGAACACACAGTGATTCCCAAGCTCTTTAATAAGTCATCCATGCTGATGGATCCCCTCCCTTGTCATTCTGCATGGGATGGTGTCCGCACTCTTCTGACTGTCTGAAATCTCCCTCCTCCTCTTCATCTTTTGCCTTTCCACACACCTTAACTTAGATGCTGCCTTCTCCACGAAGCTGCCCTGATCCATTCTGTCACTGACACCATCCCCTAGGGCCTCCCTCTAAGCCTCTGGTCTGTTAGCCTCCTGAATGATGGGGAACCCTTGAGGATCAGATTCATCTTTCAGACTGAGCTCTGTGTGAGCTGGGGCTTTGTTTCTCCCCCTACAAGCAGCACAGGGCTCTGGCCACCAAGAGAAGCCTGATCAATATTTGGGAAATTGAATTAATAGTAGCCAGCATTAATTATTTAATTAAGTAAGAGAGTGGGGGTAGGGGCAGGGTGGGGGGGGTGCATATCCCCAAGAGGAAGGAATTCAGGGAAGTTCAGGGGACGAAAGTCAGAGCAGGGGGGGTGGAAAGGAAAGTGTCCTCTGAGTCAGAGAATCTCAGAGTGGGAAGGGAGCTTGGAGGCATCCCCCATCCAGCGCTCCCCAGCCCAGCCAGTGGTCCTCCAGCCTCGGCTTGAGGTTTTCCAATAAGTGGGGAGCTCTCCACTTTGCTCCCTCCTTTCCTCCCTCTTTCCCTTCTTCCTTCCCTACCTCCCTCTCTCCTTCCCTGTTTTCCTCCCTCTTTCCCTCTGTCCCTTCTTCCCTTCATCCCTCCCTCTAGGCAGCCTAGGCCACTTTTCCAAAGCTCTCATATTTCAGGACAGGGACCAGACCTATGTTTTATTGTTCTAGGGAGCTCCCAGTGAGGAACCTCCCCTCTCCCAATGCAAGTCAACCCCTTCCTGACAGATTTAAGTCCTGGAGAGCTGCCTGAAGAGTGGAAAGCCCCTTAATCAGGCAGGTCGACATCTTAGGAAGTGACTTTCGTGTCTAAGTTAGGATTTGAACCCAGATCTTCCCAGGTCTGAGCCCAGCTCTCCCCTGCTGCTCTCTAATCACTGAGGTTTGTCTTGGCATCAAGTCTACATCTTGCAACTTCCTCCCACCATGGCACTCATCCTTGTCCTGCCTCCTCTGGCCAAGCAGAGACAGGCTGAGCCTTCTTTCACACACACGTGAGGACAGCTCCTTTGTCCTCTTCTCCAAGCTGAGTATCCCCAATTCCTCCATCCAGTCCTTCTGTGGTGGGACCTGGGAGGCCTTAACCAGGCAGGCCTAAAGTCCTGCCTCAGAAGGATCTAGCTTCTCCAGGGACCAAGAGGGCTGAGAGAAATAGCTCTGACTGGAGGTCGGAATGCAAAGGAGGTAACCCAGAGGAAGGCCTGGAACCCCGGGGGTCTGATGACCTGGAGGAGCTAGTAGCTAAGGCCACAGTCTGAGAAATGGGGGCCTGTGCTCCTCCCAGGATCCATTCTGCAAGAGGGGAAAGGGGAGGCTGGGTCACTGGTGGAGGACCAGGGCAGAGTCCAACAGGGACCTGGGAAAGATAGCTTGGTAGTGGAGGGCTTGGCCACAGACAGGAGACAGCCTGTCCTTATACCATTCCTGCTCTGGGTAAGTCCTGTGCTGCCCACCAGGCATGCTGGCCAGAGGTGTGGCTGCCAGCAGAGAAGCTTGGGCAGGACCCAGAAACTGGACAGCTCTCAGAGAGGGGGTTGATGGCTAGATGCGTGTTCCATACTCATTCCAGGCAACCTAGAAAGGACGCTTCCATAGGCTGGCTCTCAGGCTCACAGGCCTAGAAACGAAAAGGACCTTAGAGGTCATGAAATTCAACCATATGACTTTACAGATAAAAAAAAAAACTGAGGCCCAGAGAAGGTGAGTGATGGACCCGAGCTCATATTGCAGGGACGAGATTTGAACTTGGGTCTAGTGCCTGTGAGTACAATGCTTATTTGACTAACACACCATTATGGTCTCTTCCGGGCTCACTCAGAGCATCCCTCCTCCATCCCGACTTTTGCTCCAGGAAGGGCGGCAGTCAGTGCCCAAGCAGGCTGGAGGGGAGGCAGCTCTGCCTGTCAATTCACCCACGTGGCCTCTTCTTTCATTTCAGCATTTCAGCTTTGTTTCCCTGCCCACGGATGTGCTGGAGATTGAGGTGAAGGACAAGTTTGCCAAGAGCCGCCCCATCATCAAACGCTTCCTGGGGAAGCTGTCCATGCCAGTGCAGAGGCTCCTGGAGAGACATGCAATCGGGTAAATGCACTGTGTCTCACTTAATTGTGCTGAGCCCAGCAGAGGAGAGCCTGGCTGGGAGTGCACCAGGGGCTGACACCCTGCCCCAATCAATTCCTTAGCTGGAGTCTCAGAGCAAACTGTTCTCACTCTTCCTATTTTGAAAAGTCTGCTTAATTTTGTGAGTGAGTCAGCAGCCCCAGGTCACAGGCAAAAGCCCCGGCTCAAGGGGGTGTTTGTGTCTGAATCCAGAGAAGATGGAGCTAATTGACCATCAGCTCTCTCAAGCCTCTTCCAGGCATGTGGGAAGCTGTCCTAAGGAGGCTTCTTGGGAACACCCAAATCTTAGGAAAAGCTGCGGATGATGATGTCTCCTGTCACCACACCCAGTGCTCAGTTGGGAGACCTCAGGCACTCAGTTCACTCTGCTCTGCCTTAGACCACAGAACTAATGTCTGTCTGTCTGTGTGTGTGCAAGCGTGTGCATAGGCACACATAACCTTGTGTACTTAAGTCCTGGGGTTTTCTTTGCTCACTGGAAGAGCTCTGGGATCCACTTCCTTTTCTCTTGCCCATCTTTTTTCCCCAAATGGGTTCTAAGGGACTTCAGAGAAGGAACCATTTCTTAGGCTGCTTTATACCCCTCAAAGGGGTCCTAGAACATATAGGACAGTGCATAAAGAGACAGCCTGGTAGGCCCTGGAATCAGAAAAAAAAAACCTGGGTTCTAATCCCACCTAGGATGCTTAAGAATTGCTCAACTTAGAAACAATTCCATTTAAAATGCAAGTAAAACAACAACAACGACAAAAAAGTTAACATGCACAACAGCTTCTAGCTTCTTTTATTGCTTCTAGCAATAAAATACCTTCTGGTTTCTGAGAAAGAAAACAGAAATGTAGTACCCTTGTGTGGCATCTCCCCAACTTAGCACTCACAGATTAGGGCCAGGATGGGGCTAGGGTTGGTTATTCTCAGACTCAAGGTACTCTGTGGGTCTGTGAGCCCCCATGGGTGAGTTACATTTAATAGTCAGCCATAAGACACAATTAGCTCAAAGCAAAAGCAATTACTAAGATGACATAATTAAAAATGTCTACCGAATATTCCCACCATAAGCCTAGGGCGTACTGTCCCATAGAGGCAGCACCCAGTGGAAGAGTGAGCACAAATGTAGAGTTTGTTGGTAATGAGACACATGTGTGAGGAAGATGTGTGGCCAATGTGGCTGTGTAACTCATGCCTCAGGCCCTGCAGGCACCAGGGTCTCTCCTCATGGCTCTTCCCTCATTTCTCTTCTTCAGGTATGTTTCCTCTTCTTGGGGAGCCACTCAGAAGGGTTCCATGGGTCTTCTCCCCTTTGCAGTCTAAGTCTCTAATTCCCATCCATGATAAACGACCTAGGTGGACTTGGGCAAACCGCTTAATCTTTTTTGGACTTTGGCATCCTTCTCTGTAAAATGAGCAGGTTGAGCCAGACGGCCTTTGGGGCCCCTCCCAGCTCTCCATCGATGAGCCTGTAAGTCTTCCAAAGTCTTACAGCTCAAAGCTGAACCTAGATCCCTGGAGTCTTTAACCATCTGACCAGTATTCTGCACTGCCTCTCTACTCGGATTTCATTTAGGCTATGGACACATGGGGCTATTCTTGTGTTCCTAGCTGATATAAATCGTAACCTTGGGACCACAGGATTTTAGAAGTGCCCTTAGAAGTCACCTAGTCCAAGCTCCTCTTACAGATGAGGAAACTGAGGCACAGACAAAGGAAAGGAATTTCTCAAAACTCCACAGGTAGTAGGCGGCAATGCCAAGATTTTAACCCACACCCTCTTGATGCAAATCCTACACTTTTTCCACTGCACTGCCTTTGGATTAACTGGGCAAACCCTGGGGGAACCCCAGAAGAAAAGGCTGGGCCACAGAGGCTCAAGAAGGGAAAGAGTTGGAACCTGGATCACAGTGAGAGATGCTAACTCTCTAAGTGATTCAAACCTGTGGTCCTTCTGAGGACCTGCCTCTATGAGGGCCTTTTCAAAGCCATCCCAGTGATACATGATAATAATCATGGATAATAGTGCTACATCATTTTAAGTCTTGTAGAGCACTTAAAAATTATCTCATCTGATCCTTGCAGAACCCTGGGAGGCAGGTGTTGTTATTGCATCCATTTTACAGATGAGGAAACTGAGAATCACACAGCTAGAAATTGTCTGAGGAGGAATTCTAACTCAAGTCTTCCTGACTCCATGACCATCATTCTGTCCACTATGGCACCCTCTAGGCGCTAATAGTCTCTATTTGACCTGCATGCATCAGTTTGCTTAATCTACCTCTGGGGAATTCAAAGCCTAGTACTAAAACTTTTTGAAGGAAAAAAACAATGTCCCTGCAATACTCTTGTGGCAAACTGAAGAATGTGGGCCAGTGCTTCTCCTAATTATGGATGTTTTCTGGAAATTATCATTTGTTATACCATCTACTCCCAGCAAGTCCCCTTAGCTAGAACTGTCTTAGACTTCAGCCTTCCAAGCAGGGACACAGCTGGGATCTTTTGACTGACCCCAGTCCCAGGGAATGTCCTTCCTTGTCAATAGGCAGATCCTCAGGCCCTTTGTCAGCATTGGGAGAACCCACCGATCTTGATCCTGGGGAGTGTGCTACTGGTCTCCTGGGATTTGGCATCACTTCTGTCATTTCCAATCGATCAGAAGCATTGTGAGAGCTTCCTTTGGGGGCAGACTTAGTAACTAAAGCCCCAGACAACTTTCTTTAAAAAGAGATCTTAGAGCTTTGGTTGAAAACCAAGCATATACTCAGGGAACTCAGGTTCTATTGGAGGGATAGCATGTAATTAACATGGTAGGTGCTTATATCTCCCCCCAGGGACAGGGTGGTCAGTTACACCCTGGGCCGCAGGCTCCCGACTGATCACGTCAGTGGACAGCTGCAGTTCCGATTTGAGATCACCTCCTCCATGCACCCAGGTATTTCCGGCATCAGCCTCTGTCTCCCATTGGACAAATGACATTCATTGCCCCTTCCTTCCCAGGCCCCCCGGAGTTGGATGAGGCGGCCAGAGTCCAGGAGCACATAGTACCTGCTGACAGCCCATGTGAAGGGCTGTGTTCCCCTGCATGTTGCTAAGTCCTATCTGCATTCCAAGCCCCACTGAAGGTGAAGAGCAAGGCCTCAGGCTCAGAGGGTTGTGGCTCTTGAGCTGAAAGGGAATGTAGAGGCCATCCAGTCCAACCCTTCATGTTACAGATGTGGAAACTGAAGCCCAGAGATGCCCAGCATCACCGAGTCAAGACTGAGTGACAGGTCTCCTCAACTCCACAGCCAGTGCACCCTTTTGCCTCTCTCCAGCTAATACACTATAGACCAAAACTCAGGTCATCGTGGGGCTCAGCAAGGATAGCCACAGGCCGTGTGTTCCCAAATAGTCACAAAGCATGGGCTCAGGGCACAAGCAGGGGGAAGCCAAGCACCTTCCCCCTGCTGGGAGGTGGGAATCTTTCTAACATCAGAGGAGGAATGAAAAGTAGAAACCTTCAGTTATTCCACCTTGTCTGTCCCAGTATGAAAGAAGAAGCATCTGTGGGGCCTTTGGGGTCTCTGCCTCTACCCCTAATATTTAATAAGCCTACTCTTTTGGGGATGGAGACCCATTGGGCCCAAAGTGGGATCTGCCCAGGGCAGGGACAGCAGCCTCTGAGGGCTCAGGTTCTCCTAGCTCAAGGGCACAGCTCTGTTTTGTTTAGTTTGTTTGGCAAGAAGAGCCACATTGGCTGAGTCTGGGCAAACCCATGAGCAAACACCCAAAAGGTTAGTCCTTGGAAACCCATTCTTTTGTATCTAGGAGGCTGATTGGAAGGCTCCCTAGGGATAGTTTCTCTCTGGGGAGTGAATTTTGCTAGTAAATCATGAAGATAGTCAGGGTCCAGGGAGAACTGACACCTTGGGGAGAGCCACACTGGGTCTCTGGCACCTTGCACAAAGATAAATGGAGGAAGCTATTGGACTTGTGCTTCTCACAGAGAACCAAACAGCCCTTGGGCCTCTGGCAGTTTGCAGACAGCCAGACAAGACCAGAGAAGCAACATGGTATATGGGTGAGTGTTAGACTGGGAGTCAGGAAAATAAGAAGAGAGCAGAAGGAGTGGATCTGGGATTTCATCAGTATAGGGAACTCTCAGGTGAGGAAAATCCCTTAGCCAGTGCGGGTCAACATCTCCTCTGCAGCTTACGTTCTCAGAGAGGAAATGACCACCCAGAGTCACACAGCCAGTATTGATCCAGGGCAGAACTTGAACCCAGGTTTTCCTGGGACCTAATTAACTGTGCAGCTGATCTCTCTGAGGTAGTCAGTTAACAAGCATGTATTAAGCACCTACTATGTGCTAGGCAGGCACTGTGCTAAGCACTGGGCATACAAAGAAAAACAACATCCTTGCTCTGGCTTCCAAGGGGCTTTCTTTCCAGGGAGATAGAGTTTCCACATCTGCAAGTGAAGGGATAGACCACATGGCCCCCAAGGTCCCTTCCAGCTTAGAATCTATGAGCACGGGATTCTCTGGCCGTTCACATCTTGCAAGGATTCAGAGAAGTCATTCCGGGGTCCACAGTTTGCAGAATGGCCTTTGGAAAGGGCTTGTTTCAGGGATGGGTTTGCTTTCCCCTGTCAACAGGCTTGGAATTCAGGCTGCTTTCCAGCCTTTCCTCTGCCCAAACCACACCTGCTAGTTACTTTGCAGCAGAGCTGCTTTCTCTCCCCTTTCAGGTTCAGGTAGGGTGATTCAGGCAGAGAATAAAGGGATGAGGGTGGGGCCAGGCAGACAGCCCTCTGGCCTCGATGGGGACTTCAGTGACTCCAGGAGCCTCTCCCATCTGCGGCAGATGGTCTTGGCTACTGTAAAGCTTCAAAAATCAAATATGCAGGTCATTTCTTAGCTTCAGGACTCTGAGTATGTCTCTGTAGCTGAGTTTTCTCTCCACCATGATTAATGGGATCTGGAGTTCCCCAATGTGCCTGGGGCAGCAGTAAATTCATCAATACAATTCATTAAATACTCCAAATGGGAAAGCCACTGGTTCTGGTGGGGGGGGGGGGCTCATGCAGACTTCCTTCCTTACCCCTGGCATCCTCAGCCCCCCACCCCACCTCCTCCTAGGCACAGTGTTCCTTGGAAGGCTTGGGGTATGGAACACCACACACACACACACACACACACACACACACACACACACACACACACATCCTGCCTGTCCACCAGCAGCAGCCCCTAGATAATCTTTCAATACTGTGTACGGTGAGGTGAAAAATCTCTCTCTTTCTTTTTAGCAGATGATGAGGAGATCTCCATGAACACCGACCCTGAGCCAGCCGAGCTTCAGGAGAGCACCCTGACCTATCTGATGGAGGTCAGCCTCCCTGAGGAGGCCACATGTGTCCGGCTGGAGGGGGAGGAGAGCAGGGAACTGGATCAGCCAGATGGGGGTGGAGAGGTGAATGGTTTGGGGGGCGACAGCCTAGAGGCCCCAAGGCCACCTGAGGAGTCCAGCAAAGAGACAAGAGAGGATGACAAGGCTACTAATGAGGTTGCTGAGCTTCCTGGGCCCGTGCCAGCCGAGCAGCTGCCCTCACTCAGTGCCGAGGACCTCGATGTGTGCCCGGACACTCCTCCTCCTCCCCCTCCTCCTCCCTCTCCTCCCCCACCCTTGGAAACCAGCAATGGCCTCTCAGCCGTACAGGATGATGGAGAAACTCCCCCCAGTGCAGAAGAACTGGGGGCAGAGGACGCCGAGCCAGAGCCCCTGGCTGTTGAGGGCCAGAAGAAGGAGGAGGAGGTGGAGGAGCAGGGGGAGGAGGGCGAGGAGGAGGCCGAAGGGGAGGAAAGCCTGCCTGACTTGCAGCCGGAAAAGGACGGCCTGCGCTTGAGGCCCTCGGTGAAAAGGAAAAGCCGGCCGTGCTCTCTGCCGGTGTCGGAGCTGGAGACGGTCATCGCGTCGGCCTGTGGCGAGCCCGAGACCCCGCGCACACATTACATTAGGATCCACGACCTGCTGCACAGCATGCCCTCGGCTCAGGGGGGCCGCGGGCCAGAGGAGGAGGAGGAGGCCGCAGAAGAGGAGTCCACGGTGAAGGACGTTTCGGAGAAGGATGTGCTCAGTGAGGCAGAGACGGTGGCCCTCGACCCGCTGCGCCTTGAAGACGGGCCAGAGGCAGGGGATGCAGAGGTGGGCAGTACCAGCCTGGTGCCCCACAGTCCATCCGTCCAGCGGCTTTTGGATCTGAACGGCGGCTCCTTCACAGACAGTGAGCCCCGGCCCAGCACCGGCAGCGAGAGTGACTCCAGCCCCCGGCAGGGCCGCGACAACGACTTTGAGGGTTGTGACACGTCCTGCTACAGCACGTCCTGCTACAGCACGTCCTGCTACAGCACGTCCTGTTACAGCACGTCCTGCTACAGCCCGTCCTGCTACGAAGGCAACAACCGCTTCTCCAGCCACACTCGCTTCTCCTCCGTGGACAGCGCCAAGATGTCCGAGAGCACGGTCTTCTCCTCGCAGGACGACGACGAGGAGGAGAACAGTGCGTTTGAGTCTGTGCCAGGCTCGGTGCCCAGCCCGGAGCTGGACCGGGAGGCGGGCGATGGCACTGCTGCCTGGCCAGACGACCTGGCTGCTCCCCATGGCAATGCCGCAAGAACCGCAGATGGGCTCGAGTCCCCAAGTGCGGGACCCAGCAACCGGAGAGAAGGTTAGACCACAAGTCACCAGCCGGGGAAAGAATTCGAGGGCTTTCCAAAGTAGGAAACGATAAATGGTAGTGGCCAGTCCTCAGTCAGAGTGGTCTCTTCCTGTCTCATTCCTATACGGCTCTGAGCCCACCCGTCCTCAGAGGGGAATTCACAGTTCCAAATTGTTGAATGTGGGCATGGGTGCAAGTGAATGATATCGCTGAGAGATGCTATATCAACCAGCTAATCTTGACATTGGCCGAAAAGTGACCAAACGTTTTTAAACAAAATGATCCTATAGGAGAAAAGATCTGTCTCCAGTATGATTTGGACAATGTTAATATTAGCTGGCTAAGCAGGGTTACTACTTCACAAAACACGCGTCATATATTATTAGCCAATGAATACTGATCCTACTGTGATTTGGACTTTAGGCATACCCTTTATGCATATGACCAGGTATTGGATTATAACTCTTCCATGATTCCTACTTAGGTTTATATAAAGAACTTTCATATAGTCAGCTCACAATTTTCTGAGCTAATGGAGGTAAGCAGTGATGTGGATAATATAACACCCTTATAATGGGAGAAATCATATCCTTTGGTTATCTCGTATTTTTTTTTATAAATTTCCTTAAACAGAACATTGATCTTTCAAAATATGTTGTACTGATGGTTATTTTAAAATTAATTTGCATTCCCTAACCAGAGATTTAAAAAAAAAAACTTTGTGATAATAAAGGTCAGTAACCCATAAAGGAAAAAAAATTGAACCGGGAATCATGTAATTAAGAATTCTAGTTAAATATAATAATGCCTCAGTGACTCAATGTATCACAAATTTAAAAAGAAAAACCAAAAATGCCCTACTCATATGCCAAGTAAGTTAAGAGAATGAATCTGAAAAGTATTCAATAAACATATGAAGTTATTTTTCATCTAAAAATTTCTATCATCGCCAATTAAAGGAGAGAGGCAAAAGAAGTATGGAGACAGATGGTGGAAAATAGAAAGGATGGACAGTGACAGAAAGAAAGAAATGATAAAATGATGACAGAAAAGGAGAGAGCAGGAAATGGAATACCTACAGAAAAAAGGAGCATATAATACCAACACTCATGCTTGAGCGTATGCACACATTTAAGGAGTGATGTCTCCATTTTAAAATAATGTCATAAAAGAACCTTAAATGGTGTTGTATCTTCTTACTGTGGGCATAAATTAAGGCTTTCTCTTTCTGGATTTTGTGGGTGGGTTGAATGATATCAAATCAAGAATTGAGTCTGGCCTGTAGGTAGAATGTTTTTTTATCTCTAATATGAACAATGCTTAACCACTGTTTATTTTACATTACAGTTGGTCTTGGTAAAAATAATGACACCCCTTCTCCTCACCCATATAGAAATCTACAGTGAAATTAAGACAAGAGCAGGATTCATTCCTGACATAGGATGCCACCAAATGAGAGCTGGGGGAAGCCAAAACCTTGCCTCAGTTCACCCACCCAACCACAAATATGAAATTGAGCTCTGGTCTAAGTGTGTAGATGAGTGTGTTTGGTAAAGAGATTTGCTGTTGATTTGTCTGTGCTATATTTCTGTGCACACGTGCTTTGTCTGCTCTGGTTCTTTCCTCCACAATCAACCTAGAGGTAAAGAAGGGGAAGTAAGTCCTTGGGAAACCCCATCCACCATGTAAACAAGACAAGGCAAAAGGACAGTGGATACCAAAGTCCCTGGCTGCTCACCAGAAGAGAGCCCATGGATGGGCATTCCAATGGCCAGTAGTATCAGGGGACCTTTTCTGGTTCTCTGATGCATCAAATTGGGATGAAATCACATGGCAGAGGGAGGGAGCTCTCGCTTGACTTCTTAAGACATGCAGGACTCTGAGGAGGTTTTCCAGTGTCTCGGAAAGATTTCCCAGCAACTTTGAGAAAGTTAGGTCAGCCAGTCAGTCAAGAAGCACTCGTTAAGTACCTACTACATAGCAGGTGCTGTGCCTAGTAACTAAGCCTGCAGAGAAAGGCAAACACAGTCCCTGCTCTTCACAGTCTAATGAGGGAGGCACCCTGTAGACAATGACATACAAAGAGCCAGTGGGAGGCTGACTGATAACTGTCAGCTTTTAGCTGACTTTTCTAATGGAGGACGCCACTTTTCTGAGTTTTTAAACGTCCCTTCTCTGAGCCCCTAATTCAGTCTGCTGGCATTATCTAACTGCAGAACATCCATACTTCTCCCAAAGCTTCCATTTCTCTCAGCCCTGGCCCTCTATAATTGTTTACAAAAGGACAAGGGATGGAATCTCCTAGTTGTTCAATTTGACCCCCACGGTTCCCAAATCTGCTCCCAAGGAGTGAGGTAGACTTCCCCAGAAGGACCCAATGGGTCAGCTTTGTGTCTGGGGACAGGGGAATCTGTGTGTGACCCTTTCTGTGTGCCAGGGATCCATCCTTTCCATCCTCCATCCTGCTCCCATTATATTGGCTGAGACGTCTGTCATATCATTCCATTGGCTGGAATCCCCAAAGCAGTTAAAATCCATTCCATTCCCCACCACTGCCACCACCCCCAGGCAACAGACACCCTTGTTTCACGTGGTTAATTAGCTGTCTTTGGCTTTCTTGGTAGAAGGAATTAGAAGGGAAGATTTAAAACAAATCATAAAACAAAACACAAACCACTCAAGCCTGCTGCTGGACACAGCAGAGTTGTCCCTGTCCTTTTGTGATATTTTACATGGAAATATTGACAAACTGGCACCAAGAAGCCTTACCCCCAGAAGCAGGGCTTAGCCTATAGGTGGGGCTCAGCCCAGAGCCTTGGCAAAGCTTTCAGGCCCTGGTAAGAACAGACACCCAAAGAAGGGATGAGGGGCACACAAGAGCTTCCCAAAGAAACAGTTTGACTCCATTAACATTTAATAGGGGACTCCTGCTCCCAACAAGAGATGTGCCCATTGCTCAGGTTTTACTGTTTGCCTGTGAGTCAATAGGGTGAAACAGGCATTAGCTTATCTGCTGTCCTGCTCACTCCATTTTGTACCTGAGCCATGGAGCAGAGAGAGTGGTCAGGACAGACAAATAACCATTAGCTCTTCCTAGGGACAGCCTGGGAACTCACAGAGATCTCTGGCTTCTTTTCTCACAAAACTCAGCTTTCCTCATTTTGGAGAGACTAGATAATAGAATTGACTTTCCCCACCTCCTCAACTTTCCTTCCCCCACCCTTATTTACAAAAGCCAGATGTTTTCTGGAGGGAGAGGAAGAAAGAAATCTACCCATGTGACTCTGTATTGTCTTACTTAACAGAGGACCATCTGTGCCAAAGCAGGGCTGTATGAGGACTACAGGCTTCAGTCAGGAAAGACCAAGCTGGGTTAGAGCCATGCAGTGACTATCTAAAATGTCACCTCCTGTGACACCTGTGTGCCATAGCCCCTCTGCATGGCCAACCCCTCCCAGAAATTCCTCAGCAGGGATCACAGCATCATGAAGTGGGATGAGGTCTGCCCCAGTGCTTTGTCCAGGATTTTCTGAGGTCTAGCCTGACAGAGCGGCGCCCACCATCTTCACTTGGGGAATGCCTTACATGATTACAATAAGAATTTTCAAGCTCTCTCTGAGGTCTCTGTCTTTTTCCTCTTCATTCATCACTTTTTGTTGTTTCCAGTTCCTTCTGTCTTGTCTTTCTAACTTTTGTCTCTGTCTCTTGTTCTCCTTACCCTCCCTGTGCCGAAGCAGCTGCGTTCACTTGTTTCCATTCCAAGAACAGTCCAGAGTCCTGTTCCTGTCTCATACAGTGCCCTGGGCATATCTCCACTCCTTGGCCCTTGAATCCTAGGTCTTGGCACACCAGCCTACTGCCTCCATCTTGGATTGGTTTCATCTGAAAATTTCATACAGAAAAACCAAATCTCACATAACAGCCACAGAGCATCTCTCTCAGTTGGTACCTACCCAAAACTGGAGCTGTAGCCTCGGAGAAACCAAATAGGGCCTCAAAACACACCTTGCTTGACCCCAATAGGACAACTGGGCCCTTAGAAGGCCCTGCTAAGCTTTTCTTACCTCCTTTTCCTGCACCTTTTTCCTCTTAAGAGAAATCACCCCATTAAGAGACCCAAAGGGTGCCGTTCTGATCCTATGTTTTCATCTGAGAGGTTGGTTATGGGTCTTTGGGTTCATCCTTTTCCTTGTTCTCTGCCACATGAATGTGGGTTACGGTAGCAACGCTACATGGGTGTAGGACCCCCAGCCTCACCACAGTGGTTTGCCTGACAGAGGCGCTTTGGAATGACTTTGCCACAGCAATGTGTGAATCTGAATGTCTTGACTGTCTCATCCTTAGGTGATTGTCCTTTACTCCAAAACTCTCAGCCAGTTGGCCTGCTTCCCTCCCTGAGGCCCGACCACCATCACTACCCTACTATCGATGAGCCTCTTCCACCAAGTAAGCCTTAGTTTTTAACATCGATTTCTGAACCCTTCCTGGAAAGTCAAAACAGGTTAGTGTGGCATTTCTGAACCAACCCTGCTCCAGTCCCAACTTCCAAAGAATAAGGTTTTCATTATGGGATCATAGGAGATTAATTGGTGGCCTCTGGTCCTGGCTACCACTGAGGACTGGGAGACAGCATTGCCAGGAATCTCAGAGGCCTAGCAAAACAGTAGGAAGTTCTCTCAAAATCCCTCTGGATTCCTCAAACCCAAGGGGCACTACTTAGGAGGGGAAAGTCAAGACCACCTTCTGCGCTCCAGTGGAGGGATGGCATCCTTATTACCCTTACATTATTAGGACACCACATACTGCTGTTGTCCTGAAAGCTATTGGCATTTGCAGCCGTTGACACTGGCTACACCAGTCATGGGGTTTGTTAGATATTCCTAAGTGAAATTAGTTCTTCCTGGCCAGACAGGAAAGCAGTTTGTCCTGCAGCACCTGGGCAACGGAGTGAATAACAACTATTCCTTTGTTGGTAAATTTCCAGGGGCCAATTTTGGGTTCAGTTTACTTTTCCAATCACTACCAGCTTCCATATTTAGCTATCTGATTTTTTTAAAAAATAGATTCTCTAAGATGCAAAGAATGGACTTCTCTATCGTTCATTTCCATTCTTGTCTCCTGTGCGCATCTAACCCTGTGGCTACCTATCAGCACAGTGGAGCCCAGCAATAGCACACCTCACTCATGAATGGGCCAGAATGGTGGGCCTTTCTGCCTATTAAACAACAAATCATGGGTCCTTTTCAGGACATGGTTTATCAGTTTAAAAACTCTGTGAGTCTTATACAGCTGGCTAGCCTTAAACAAACTCAGCCAAGAATCATGACTTTCAATGGTGCCTGACTCAGGATTTGTCACTCAATCATTGTTTTAGTAATATGCCCCAAGTAGAAAGTAACATAAACAAATTTCAATCCCTCAAGAGAATCCAACTTAGAATTTGCCTAAAAAGAAATACTCTGCATTTCTCACTGTCTGTAAGAAAGAAATATTCCTTTAAACTCTACTCCCTCCTATCCCTTCTCTGCCCTCCTCTCCTCTTCTTCTCCCTCCCCTTCTCTTCCTTCCTCTCCCCTCCTGTTTCTCTTCCCCTCTGCTCTTCCTTGACAACAGTACTTACACATACAAATATCAATTACATATAGTGGAACGTCATTTTCTATTTGCTATGAACATTTGGAGAATAGGTATTTTTAAAAAATGTTTCCCAGAAGCTTTTCTCCTTATTGAAAGTGATCATTCCCAAATAGATATTTAGTGTTTCCATTTTCTGCCTAAGAAATACTGAAGAACAATGGATTGGTGTTATAATGGACCACCCTCCCAAGGTCTCTTAGACAAAACCAAATAATAAAAGGGCCATTTCCTTCTTGCCGTTGTATTCACTTAAATTGAAGATTCTTCAGCACCACACCCCAACTGAAATGGCATGAGACCAGATGCTACGCCTATTTTTCTGTTATATCTCAGAAGAACCTAGGTATTTGGCTCTAGAGATGGAGGGTCTTTGAACTGGGGCTGACCTGCAGAGCACTGCACCCAGAGAGTCCAGGCAAACACATAGTGACCATCCCATCATGCCCAAAGCCAGAGGACTCACTCTCCAAAGACAAAAAGATACTTCTCGTTTTGTTTACACTTGCCTCATCCCATCATGATGCAGGAAGAGTGTTGGCCTGACATGGCCTTAAATTGGTTTCTCAATTACCCAACATTTCTGATTTCCTATAAGCTCATTAAAAGAAGTCATTGCAAAACAATCTCCCACCATATCTCTAAAAATTTATTATCAATAAATGATATTACATAAGAAAAAACTGACATGGAGTTAATGGTGATGATGATAGACCTGAGTCTCTTAGCTTGAAAGTCCAATGCACTTTCTACCGTACCACACTGTCCTTTCTCTGAGACCTCAAAATTCACTATTAGTATAACCTCATCAACACACTTGCAGACCTAATTATGTATGCTGTGGTTAGTGTTCAGTAATGAGCTACTGCAGACATTAGCCAAGCAAGGTTCGACATTATCCAGATGGACCAGCCAATGTTCCATTTAAACTAAAATACCAATAAATAAACAAACAAACAAACAAACAAATAAATAGAAAACAACTTTCATATTCTGAATCCATCCTGACTGGGTTTCTCTTGTTGAATGTTTAAATTAGATGTGGCATTTGTTGGTATTTAGGTTTCCATGGAATGTGAAGGAGTCCATCAGTGTTAGGTCAACCCATCACTGGACCACAACCCCACAGACGTATAACTTCTGACACCAGGCCATGGACTTGTGTCAACTCTGAAGTTAAATTGCATATACAAGTGGAGACTGCCATTGCTCCGTCACTCTGGAATGTTCCCACACAAAGAAAGACCTGTGCCTGCCCTCCCTCCCTTCCAGCACCATCGCTATTTGCTTCTCTGCTCTCTTCATTACCTTTTGCTTTATCCATCCTTGGACCCCATACATTTTCAGCAGAAACTTTCTCACAATGACCTGGACTTCCACCACGTTTATAGCACTGGCATCTCCTGGGAGACTCTTAGCAACGTGGATCTTTGAGGTTAGAAAGCCTCCAGATCATGTTACTATGACCTGTGGTCAACTCCTGAAACAATAATGTTTCCACCTATTTTAGTTTTGGGTTAAAGGCCTGATCTTTTGACTTGGCCTCCCTCTAGTGGCTGGGATGGGTACTTCATCCCCTGAGCAGTGTCAACAACAAATCTACCGGTTCGTGTCTACACTTGCCAGGTGATTAAGTGGGCTTTTTTCCAGAATGATCCAGCAGGAGCTGCCTTCCCTGTCCTTTTGTACTGTGGACGCAGAGCTCTTAGCAGGGAGTAGTTGGAAACCTGTCCATCCCTCCCTCCACTCAGATAGATTGGGTCTGACTAACATTGCTATATGGTCTTTTTGCCATTTTGAAAAATCAATAAAACATCCTGATTGATTTTCATCATGAGAACATCAGGATTTCATAGCTCTAGACACCCCAAGACCATCTAGCTGATTTAGCAAAGAAGGTAGAGCTTGTCTGCTCCCAGCTCTACCCGAAGAGGCTTAGCCAGTCCTACATTAGAAAATGAATGATCAATTAAGATTTATATTTGTAACCCAAGTACTTAGCACACTGAGTCTTTACCCAAAGAGTCGAGTAATTGTTTAAGGTAGGTCAATTCTGGAGGCTAGAAACCATACCTGGCATAACTCACTCCTGACTAGGTGATTACCGTTTCATATCCTTTGCATAATTGTCCCTTTTCCTCTTATTCTCACCTTTCCCCCTTCAAATGTTCAGCTCCTAGAATAAAGGTTCATCAACTTTTTTTGATTCATGGATACTTTAAGAAGTTAGTTTGATGACTATGGACCCCTTCCTTCTCAGATTCATGTTGTTAAATGCACAAAATAAAATAATTAGGATTGCAAAGGAAATTTTAATGTAGTCATTAATTTTTTTTTAAAAAGTTCACAGACCCCAGATTCAGAAGCTTTGTCCTGGAAACTCATCTGAATTTAGACTAGATGACCTAGAATGGTAGCAAGTTTGGTCAGCTCATTGCTATATCACTATATTGTTTAAACAAATTCTACAAGTCTGACCTCCCTTTTAAAACCAGGCACATCAGCCTAAGCTGTTTATACCTCAGACACTGAATTGAACCCAAAGCCCCTAGAAGCCACCTCTAAGAGCTTAGGGCAAAGGCTGAAGACACTCAAACCTCATGATAGCTACTGTGCCCATATCCATCCCAAGCATCTAGCTGGTCAGGCAGCCAGGGTGACTGCTAGATCTCCATTATGACAGTACAAACATGTGAACAGGTACATTTAGAGAGTTCAGTACAGGACCCATAGGTTGGTGTGAAGTCCTACAGGTGAGAAGTCCCTGGGAATTCTTATTCATTTCCTTTGGTTTTGTTTTCCTTAAACACCAGACTGGGAAGCTCGTATCGACAGCCACGGGAGAGTATTTTACGTGGATCATGTCAACCGAACAACCACGTGGCAACGTCCAACGACAGCAGCTATTCCCGATGGGATACGGCGGTCAGGGTCTATTCAGCAGATGGAGCAGCTCAACAGACGGTCAGTGCCAGAAGAAAGCCATGGCCACCCCCTACTCCTTTCCTTGCTGTCTTCTTTAGAATTCTCACAAAAGACAGGGAGTGATGTGGCTAGCCTTTCGTAGATGTTCCCACCCAGAAAGTGATGGCTTTGACAGGGGTGGGAGGGAGGACACAAAATGAAAACTTTGGCTTCTCTTCGGGAAATCTGTTCCCAACTGGCCCTTGAATCATTTGCCCAAGTCTAGGCTGTGTGCATGGCTTACTAAATGGTTTTTAAGAGTTGTTCTTGCCCCCAAAACCATCCCCCTGCTGTCTACCTGGTAATGAGCCTCTCCAGACTTGCCCTGACTGGCCCTGAAGAGCAGCTCTATGGTCCCTCCTCAGAACTCCTCTTGAAGCTTCTCTAACTGGCTAGGACCTGTTAGAGGTCAACACTCATGCTCAGAGGCTGGCCCAACTTTGGAGAGCCTGGTCACCTCCAAGTCCGTATGAGGCATTAGATGAAGTGCCTCTCTATTCCCACTGATAATGTCATCCCTCATTTCTTCTGTCCTAGGCTAATGCCAAAGCTTCCTAACATGGCTTATCACCTCCACTTGAGCCTTCAAGCTACTGCCAGGCTAACCTTGCTTGTATAGAAATCAGATCACATCCCTCCTGTGCTCAAAAATCCACCCTAGCTCCCCAGCGTATACCAAGGAAAGCTCAACCTCTTTGCTAGCATTCCAGATCTTCCATAACATGGCAGCTCTTCCAGCTGCAGTTAAACTGGACTACTCTCTGTGTCTCTCCCCTAGCTTGAACCGAACATTCTCACTTCCATCCCTTTGCTGGTACCATTGCCTTCACCTAGTGTGCCTTTTCTCATTCCCTTACCTTGCCTCTTGAATTGTTTCTAGTCCTTTAAAGCCAACTCAAAGGCCACTTGCTCCAGGAAGCTTCCCTGACCACCACCACCCAGCACCCGAGTCATTGTTTAGATTTTCTCATTAGGCCTTCCAGTGTGGCAGTTCAGCATAGTGGAGAGAGCACCGTAGGACAGAGACACAAACATTCGTAAATGACATCCTCTAGTCCTGGATCTTTGGAAGCCCCATGTGCTTAGAGCAGCTCAAAGAGCAAGGGGAAACAAATCTCCCCTGGGATGACTGTCTCTCATGTTTGGGGAAGATGAGCAAGAACCTCCCATGGTGCAGACTGACTTCCTAGCAGGGGCACCTCCCCCCACCCCCCCAGCAGACACATCCATGCCACACTGTCTCTGGGCTGGATAAGTATGACTCTGAGCCTACAGCTGATCCAGAATCCAATTGTTCTTCAAGTCTTAACAGAAGGTTAAGCTGGATCATATATTTGTAGAGGAGAGTGAGATGTAACAAGACGGGAAAGGTAGGAAGGGGCCGGGTTATCAAGGGCTGTAAAAGCCAGACAGAGGGCTTTCTATTTGATCCTGGTGGTCAGAGGGAGCCCCTGGAGCTGACTGGACAAGGGTGAAGTGAGGGAGGGTGACTTTGAGATAGGGAGATCCCCCAGAGGGTGATTGGAATAGGCTGGAAGAAACAGGATAAAGGGTGGTAACTGTGTGAGTGGAGAGAGGGGAACCTCAATGACCAACCAATAAGGATTCCTTACAGCCTTACAATGTGCCAGGCACAGTTCTAAGCATTGGGACAGAAATGCAAAAAATGCAACAGACCCTCCTCACATTGGGAAGCATATATGAGTGATGTGATAGGGGCAGAAGGGATGAGCTTTGTCACCTGCTTGAGTATGGGGGGTGAGGGAGGAGAAAGAGGACTGAGGTTGGAAGCCGGCCTGCATCTCTCAATCTTGTAATCAGTCAGAAGGATCCGCCAACCTTCAGATAAATCCCTAGGCTTTCCTGACCTTATCTCCAGCTCAGCTGAAAGCCCTGAGGGCTGTTCAATGATCTGAGATGCTGATCACAGCTGCCCTCAAGCCTCGCCAGGGGAGCTCTCCAGCTCAAGGGGGCTTCCACACTGGGACATGCGGGACATTGGCTAATAACCTCATGGTATGCAGGAGAGCCCTCCAGGATCAGCTCTAGCACCCACCAAGAAGTACGGAGTGTCCTCTGAGTTCTGCCCAGCCAGAATAACTGCTTTTGCTCCATGCACACACAGATGTTTGGGCATATTAACAAGTTCAACCAGGGCTCCTGGGTAGCTCCAGATGGAAGGGGGAGGGCAAGCTGCTTTGGACGCTAGCTGGAAGACACTGAACCAGAAGTCTAAACGCCTTCCTGGGCTTCCAGTCCCAGCTTCGCCTCTACTTAGCTGGGCAATGTTGGGCAATCAATCAATCAGCTGATCAATCATCAAGCATTTATCGAGTCAAACTCTTCACCATATGCCAGGCACTGCACCAAGTGTTGGGGCCAGGGATACAGCAGGGAGACGGCCTCTGCCCAAGGGGAGCCTCTCCATCTGCCCAGGACTAACCCAGCATCAGCACCTGGGAAGCTGGCTGGGTCACCCTTCTCGGGGGGTTGGCTATTTTTCATTCAGCTATTTTTGAATGTCGATGATGATAATGATGATGATGATGGTGATGACTTGATTGCACATTTAAGTTTTACAAAGTACTTTACACATATTGCTCCATTTAAGACTCATTATAAGAAAGAGACACTACAAGTATTTTCTCATCTTATCTGTTTTACAGATAAGGCAACTGAGGCATAGAGTCATTGAGCAATCTGCCCCTGGTGGCACAAGGACAAGGAATGGGATGATTAGGGGTGGGGAACCCCAAATCTCAGTGTTGGTTTGCACTGCAGCTTCCCATGGGATGTTGGGGGGGGGGTCGCTGGCCGGTCTGTCAGGCCAGTCTGCTAAAGTCATAGAAGAGGGTTACAAGCAGCCAAAGGCTGGTTTGCTTTCAGTTCTCTCCTATTTCTATAGTAAGAGGATGTTGCCCCAGGGAAGGCCCGGGCCTGTGCAGGTTAATGTCTAATCTCAGAAATTAGCAAGAGAAATGCCTCATCAGGACCCCAAGGGGAAAACCCTCTAGGAGTGAGAATTCTGGGGGATGAAAAAGGGAGCCTGGGCAGCAGGGGGCATCTTCACTATCAATTACATTTTGTTTTCAAACTTGCTGGGGAGATGTTTATTAATTCCTGCGAACTAATACACACACACACACACACACACCCCTACTCCATACACATTCACATAGACCCATACATATCCTATATATACATATATATATCCTATACATACATACCCCATATAAACACACTTACATAACTCACACATACATACCCCATATAAACACATACAGTCACACACACATCCTCACATACACATACATACTCCATATAAACATAATACACAACTCAGACATACATATAAACACAGTCATACAATATACTTCATATATGCACATACTTACCCCAAATATGCACATTCACACAGACATGTATAAATAGACATGTGTGTATATCCCATATAAACATACATATACAAATCCCACATATCCTCATACATATACATGCACATTCACAAGACACACACTTATCTTATGTATACATGTACATACATACATATGTACATATGCCATATACACTCACATACATGTACAAACACACACGCACATCTTCCTTAGGACTAGCAGCGATGCTGCCTTCACTGTGAATCTTCTAATATGGCAGAGAGCTTAGACTTTTCTTTGGTCCCATTGGAGAGATCACAAAACTTTGAGTTCATCCATTGAGTTGATTTTGAGCCAGGAGAAGTAAAGGCTGAGGTGGCCACTCTCAAGAACAGGAAGGGCTGTCCCAGGACAGAAGGATTAGCGTTGGCCAGCTTGGCACCAGAGGGTAGAAGCAGGGCCCCGGGGTGGGGGTAGGGAGTTAGAGAAAGGCCTCTTTCAGGCTTCAATGTCAGGGAAAACTTCCCTGAGTTGAGAGCGGGCTCTGCCTACTCTGGGCAGCAAGGGGGAGGAAGGAAGACCCTTTGATGAGGGGGGTCCCCGCAGAGGCCTTACAGCTCTTGGTGGGTGGTTTACAGAAGGGATTCTTGTTTGGGGAAGCTGAGAGTTCCCCTAACTCTGAGACTGCAGTTTCTGTGACTCCGCCCCCCCCCACCCCCCAGCTGACATGGTCTCTCCCCTCCTCAGATGGGTCAGAGATTCTATCAGTTACTCCCCTTCCCCCCCCAGCATGCTCTGCCTGGCTCGCGCTTGATCTTCTGTGCGCTCAAGGTCTGGTCAGCTCCAGAGGGCAGGTCCTGGGCGGTGCTCTCTCTGCGGGTCCTTTTGGTTGCCCATAGCACTCAGTAGGGGCTTAATAAATGCTTGTTGAGGCATTGGATTTAATCGCTCGTTATGTTAACAAGAATGACCCCTGAAAATTCTTGTTCACAAAGTCAAATAAATGGTCCCCAGATTTTTGTGTCGCTGCTTGCTTTCGAAATTTCTGAGATTCAGGTTAATCAGTTGATCGACAAGCATTGATGAAGCACCTACTATGTGCCAGGCACTAGGGACGCCAAAGTGGAAGAACTGTCCTGGGCGGTTTAGGCTCTGGCGCAAGGGCTCGAGCTGACTGTATTTAGGTCTATACGGAATAGATACAAAGAGAATGGGGGCTTTGCTCACAAACAAGCAATGCACCCCACCACTGACCTGGTCTTTCCGTTTGCCACCACGAAGGTACCAGAATATCCAGCGCACCATAGCCACGGAGCGCTCCGAAGACGACTCTGGCGGCCCAGCAGGTCCCGAGCAGGCTCTAGCTGGAGGCGGCGGCTGCGAAGGAGGTGGCGGGAGCGGCGGAGGGGGCAGCGATTCTGAGGCAGACTCTTCTCAGCCGAGCTTAGGTGACCGAGGCTGCAGTCTATGGGCGTATAAGACGGTAGCTTGGCTCTCAGAAAGGAAGCCCCGGCGGCAGCTCTGCTTGGAGGGAGAGGGCAGGGAGAAGGAGGGCGCTGTATTTGCCCAGGGCTGGCTATTGACCCCAGGGTAGGCAGCCTCTAGCACTAGGCAGGTGGTGCCCCAGGGGGTGGGGCTTGCGGCCTCTTCCCTCCCCCCCCCCCCCCCCCGTTCTCTCTAGTCCTGATGGCAGCTGTTACTGGGAATGTTAGCCTTGTACACACATTTCTGCCGTGCATGGGAAGCATTTTCGGATGGCTTGGGCATCCTTTGTTAATTGTACTGGGGACATCTGTCGGTTTGTCCAAATTATAAATTCATGGTCAAAACGTCATAAGCCTTGAAGTGGAAAGGACTTCAGAGTGTCTGGTCCAATCTTCCCATTTCACAGGTGAGCCACAGGAAGGAGGATTTCTCCCAATGACAGATGAGTAGGAAATGGTGGGATCTGAACCCAGGTCACTTAACTGCTAAGTTAGTGCTCTTTAGACTATGTCCCACTGCCTCCCTTAGGAAGAGGTAGAGAAACATCGTAGATAGAGTTGGCCTCAGAATCAGGAAAAGCCAGTCTCTGATACACTTTCTGGGTGACACTGGGCAAGGCAAATGGGCAGTGATCTCTACTGGAGGGGAGAGGGGGAGATGGAGGGAAGAAGGGAGGGAAGGAAAGAGGGAAGGAAGAAGAAAGGAGGGAGGGAGGAAGGGAGGAAGTAAGAAAAAGGAAGAAAGGAAGGAAGGTCGAAAGGAAGGAAGGAAGGAAGGAAGGAAGGAAGGAAGGAAGGAAGGAAGGAAGGAAGGAAGGAAGGAAGGAAGGAAGGAAGGAAGGAAGGAAGGAGAGAGGGAGGGAAGAAGGAGGGAGGGAGAGAGGGAGGAAGGGATGCAGAAAGGAGGGAAGGAAGAAGAAGAAAGGAAGGAAGAAGAGAGGGAGGGAGAGGGGGAGGAAGGGAGGGAGGGAGGAAGGAAGGAAGGAAGGAAGGAAGGAAGGAAGGAAGGAAGGAAGGAAGGAAGGAAGGAAGGAAGGAAGGAAAAGAAAGGAAGGAAGGGAGAGGGAAAGAGGAAAAGAATATAGGAAGAAAGAAAGGATACATTTTGACCCACACTTTTGGATGCCTCCCCCAAGCAGGCATCTTTCAGACCTCACCACAGCCTTGTGTTCCTTGCCTCTGCCCACCCTCTGTATAAAAGCCAGGCAGCTCCAGGGCAGAGAAAAGTAAGATCCTATAAACCCTCTGATGACAGCAGAAAGAAGCCAGGCTCATGTAAGGATGTGGAGATGCAGGGGCCCTCTGACGTTCAGCTGCCCCTTAGCTGGGAGCCACAAGGTTTCACAACTAGGAAACCCAGGCTCAGCTGAAAGTGCAAAGTTGGAGACCTGCTGCGTTGGGAATACATAAATGAATTAACGTGATAGCATCAGACCCTGGCTGTCTAGCTCATTGTGTACCTCATTGGAAGGTGTAGCTTGGCAGGACAAGTTGGCTTTCCAAACAGGTTCAGTTGTTTTGTCTCTTTTTTCCAGAACTGGGGAGAGAAGGGTCGCTGTCCCCTGGGAACTCTCAGAAAATCACGTTGTTGCTTCAGTCTCCAGCTGTCAAGTTCCTCACCAACCCTGAGTTCTTCACTGTACTGCATGCCAACTATGTGAGTCCACTGAGTGCCCACAGCTGGGAGTGGGAGAGATGAGCCAAGCATAGGGGAGGGGCCCTGGGAGGTCAAGGAACCCCCATTAGCTCATGGATGGTTCCTCTTCATCTTGGGCAAGTCGAAAGGACTGTCCATTGCCTCCACCCTTCTCTGTCTACCTCCTAGGATGGAGAGAAAGTAGTTTTTAAAATGACAGGTGGTAGAGTCTTTGTAGTAATTCACAAACTTCTTATAAAGCCATGAGACCATTTGTAAAGAGCATTGAGTCCTTACACAGTGACCTCATGTGCAAATTTGCTCCTAGCAGCAAAGATAAGACTGTGTTTGGACCTATTACAGGCATGATTGAGAGGTTACCCACCTAGGTAAACAAACCAGGAGCAAGCGGCCTCCAAGGGCTGGGATCCCCTTCCCTTAGGCAATGGTGGAGGAGTACACGGTGAGACAATGGAGAGAAGAAGCCTGCTCTGGGAAGGGCCACACTCTCTGGCCCCTGAGGCCCCTTCCGAGGGTGAGAGCTGTGTGTGTTCATTGGGAGACACAGAGACATAGGGAGCTATCATCATCTTCTTTTCCCTGATGGGGGAAGCTGGTACAGAGCTTCAGATTTGAAGTCAGGCATTTCAGCTCTGGCTCTGCCTCTCGCTACCTGGCAGACCTCGTACAAGGACCTTGGTTTCCTCATCTGAAATGGGAGGAGGGGGTGTTCTCCATAACCGCTGAGCTTCCTTCCAGCTCCAAACGTAGGCCCTTACTTCCAGGACTTCCTCTCCATCCCTGCCCATCAGCCCCACATGCAGGAATGTGCATCGGGAGGCTGAGAGGTCCCCTTCTTTTGCGCTGCCCCCAGAGTGCCTACCGCGCCTTCACCAACAGCACCTGCCTGAAGCACATGATCTTGAAGGTTCGTCGGGATGCTCGGAACTTTGAACGCTACCAGCACAACCGTGACCTGGTGAACTTCATCAACATGTTTGCAGACACCCGCCTGGAGTTACCCCGAGGCTGGGAAATCAAAACCGACCAGCAGGGCAAGGTGAGTGGGAGAGTGCTAACCACTGGCATTCCCGGCTCACAGCCTGTGATGGGCAGTAGTTAGAAGGTGGTGAGAAGTCAACAGAGGGAGGATTGAAAAATGCGGCTGCAGGGCCACAGGGCTCTGGGTCTGCTTCCCTTCCCTCTGTGCTTGAGGGCCGGGGCCACCGTCAGTGTGGCAGCTGTCCCAGGGAATGTCCAAAGGGGCCCCTGGTCCTGAAGAGCTACAGTCACAGACGTGTCCGGTGTCTTAATTATATAAGCTTCGGTTCAGTTCTCACTCCTAGATGGCCTCAGACCGTGTCTCTAGCCTCAGGCCTTGGTCAGGTCTTTACTGCATTAAAATTTCACCTTTCTGAGCCCAAATGAAAACACTCTTGCTTTAGAAACCTAATGAGCTCTCCTGGCAGGCATAGCAGTAGGATGTTTGGGGGAAGGCCTAGCCCCTTGATCTTTTTCTTTTCAGTCATTTTCAGTCCCCATTTGGGGTTTTCTTGGCAAAGACGCTGGAGTGTTTTGCCATTTCCTTCTCCAGCTCATTTTACTGATAAGGAAACTGAGGCCAACAGTATTAATCTGGATTTGAACTCAGGTCTTCCTGACTCCTGGCCCAGCACCCTATCCACTACACAACCCAGCTGCCCCTAATCTTTTTTGAGAGCTCTCAATAACTTTTTTTTTAAGTAGGTCCCACTTGCTTCTCCTCCCCAAATCCCACTCTTTTCTCCAGATATGAGCCCATTGGAGTATGCAGGGAAATTATAACTGGCCTCGATACAGTATCTTAAACATCTAGATGTCTAAACATCTTCTTATTTGAGTGTCTCAACCTCCGTGGAGGAGGGTAGCTTCTAGTTTGACAGCTCAGAGAGGTCACATGAGTTGACCAGGGTCCCCCAGCTCATCAGTGTCAGAGACAGGACCTGAACCCAGACCTCTCTGACTCCAAGCCAGCACGTTATCCTTTGGGCCATCCCTCCGTTCATTTGTAAAAACAAGGTAGTTGAAGAAATGAGAGTTGGAATCCAAAGTACCTCCTTTCTCTGAAGTTCTATGGCCAGGCTGGTGAGGACACGTAGCTGAGTCTCAGAGGACACTCGGACTCTGGACCAGGCCCTGAGAGATGCTGGATGGCTGGGAGGAAAGCAGCCTGGCTTCACTGCTCTGCTAAGCACGATCCTCCTTGGGGCCCACCCCAAAGAGGAGGGCTTGGGATGCCCATCACGAGCTTTTTAAAGCCCCTGTAAGAAGTCATTCTTGAATGAAATACTTCTTCTCTGAACTAGGCATCCTCCCCTATCCCCAATTTGGGTAGATACATGAAAGTTAGAGACCAGGGTGAGAAGGCTGGGCCCATGCCCGGTACATCCCCCTCTGCTCTTGTGGCTTCTCCTGCCAAACACAGGCTGGGTTTTTTTCCTTCCCTCTGGCAGTCTTTTTTCGTGGACCACAACAGCCGAGCAACCACTTTCATCGACCCCCGGATCCCTCTTCAGAATGGACGTCTACCCAACCACCTGACCCACAGGCAGCATCTCCAACGACTTCGCAGCTACAGTGCTGGAGAGGTAAGTCTACCCATCCCTAGGAAATGTGATGTCAGGACCCCTTACGTGTGTGCCAGGCCAGGCTGGGCTGAGGGGTGTGGCTGCCCTCTCCTTTCCAGCAAGCGCTATGAGTCACCAGCCTGGGAGCCTCAAGGACATCAGCTTGGCCCTTTAACACTTATTATATCTAATCTGATTAGACTTTATATGCCGGGCGCTGACCTAGGCCTAAAGACTCGCATGAAACAGTTTCTGCTTTTGAGGAGTTTACATCTAACAGAGGAGGCAACCTGAAGGTAGAGAAGTAAATAGAAAATGGATAAAAATGACCAGGGGGGAGCAGGCACTAGATTTGAGGGGCCATTGGGGACCAGGAGCAGCCCCTGTAGGAGAGAGGGCTTCAGCTGGGCCTCAAAAGAAATGGAGACGAGGAGGGTGTGCATGGAGGGAGGGGGCATGGTCAGAGAGGAGAGGGGCTGTCAGGCCAGTTCCCTCTACTCCCCAGGATTCCCTTCCTGTATCCCCCAAAGGACTGACTGCCTCCTGGGCACACACTTTCTTCCGGCCTCCTGGCATTCCTAGACCCCCTCCACTCCACTCTGTCCCCTTCAGGGGCCCAACTTCCCATGGTGGAATCCAAAGCCCAGCTCTTGGATGCTTCCCCAGTCTGGCATGCCTTGTCCTTTGAGGACCCCAAGTGTCACATGTCCCTTTTCTTACCTGCCATGGCCTCAGGCTCAGCACAGCCTTGAGCACCAGGCCTTTGGAGGAATTGGATTGCCAGGACAGGAAACATTAGAGAGAGGCCCAGTGAAGGAGGCAAAGGACCTCCCAGCCCCTGCGAGCCCTAAGGTGCTAGGAACGAAGGAGCCCTGACGACCACGGGAAGTGTTCCTGGAGTGAGGAGGGCACCCACCCAGTTTGCTTTCAGGGCCACAGCTCCTCACCAAGCTCAAGGTCCTCAGGGCCTCATGGCCAGGACTTACCTCTGGGTAAGCCACCATGCTTGCCCTGCAGACAGGCTCCCTCTGAGGCCTCTCAGAGCTAAAAGGAAGCCCACAGGTGAATGCAGGCCCATGGGATCCCAGGATCATAATGGCAGAGCTGGCCGGAAGCTTGGGGAACATGAAGTCCAACCCCATCATTTTGCAGGAGTCGACAGCTCTCTACCCTTGGGTCGTGCCAATAGAGGCTTTTGGAGAGGGTGCCCCCTTTTAAGAAGGATACTGGAGGATGTTTACAGGAGGACACCCAAGCTGGTGGAGGGCCTTAAGTCCAAGCCGGAGAAGTACTGGAGGAAGGAACTGCAGATGCTTAGCTAAGAGTCTGGAGGGACATGCAGGTTGTCATGTAAGGAAGGCTTTAGACTAGTTCGATTTGACCCCAAAGGACAGAGCCAGAAACAACAAAGAGAAAGATTGGGCTCCATCTAAGGTGGGGTAGGGTAGATTGGGGGAGGTGCTGTCTCAATATGAAATGGGCTGCCTGGTCAGGAAGTGAGCTGCCCATCAGTGAGGGTCTTTAAGCACGGCCTTGATGACCTCTTACCTCATATTCAATGGAAGAGATTCTTGCTCAGGTCCACAGAGATCTCTTTCAGCTCTGAGATTCCGGGATGAGCCATGTTCCTAATCATGTATGTCGATGTCATAAATTCATGCTTAATGTTATGGGCTGATTTTCCTGGTAATCAATTGATAATTCCTCTGAAGACATTCCAAGTCATTTTTTTTTCAGTATGGACTTAAGTGGTTTTTTTTTTTAATTTGCTGGGGAAGTGGTGAAGTCTGTATCCCCAGAATCACACTGGTGGAATGAGCCTAGGTAGGCCATCCAAGAAAACAAAAATCATAGTGAGTCATTTTTTCCAGCCTGCATTGGCATAGGGATGTAGTAGGGAGGTCTGTGAACCCTGGATATGGGATCTGTGCAGGGGCACACTGCTGGAGCATTCTAGCACCCAGGGCCTGAAAGAGGACTGAGATTGTGTTCCAGGGCAATAAGAGGTCCTAGTAGACTCTGAACTTGTGTGGGATGCAGGAGCAGTGAATCTACAGAATGATCTATCTGGCTAACAGTGATGGTCTAGCAGCAGTCTAATGGAACTTCCAACCAGGGACAAGCCCACAGGTGTGTTGCTCAGATGCAAACCTGGTTCAGCAACTTGAAGAGTTCAGACCAGAAGGGCAATAAGGAAATTTTGTTCTGGATCAGACCTCTTTGGAAACACTGAAAACCCAGCCAGAGCTGTCCCTGAGAAAGTGGGATAATATAACTCTCAATACTCCCAAGAAAATAGCAGAAGGACCCAAGTGGACAAAAGTTAAGCTCAAACCCCAGAAGTGTACAGAGCCCAGACTAGCACAAAGTGCCAAATCAGGAAGTAGGCTGAAATGATGAGCATCTAAAAAAAATCACACCATCAAGAGCTATTATGATAACAGGGTTGCTAAAGACACAAACCCAAAGAAGAGAATGACTTTGGAACATCTACAAGTAAAGTCATAAAAAAAAAAAACAGCTTGGGCACAAGTCCAGTTAGATTTCCTGGAAGAAATGAAACAAAGTTTAAAAAAAAAAGAGTAAAAATTATTTTTAAAACCAAATGACAGTGCTAGAGGAAAAAATGGGAAAAGAAATGAGAGCTACATAGCAAAGAAATATATGGAAAGATAACTAACGGTTTGAAATGAAAGTTTCCCTTCCTTTGCTGAAGGAAAAAAACAAACTCCCTGAAAATTATATTTGACACAATAGAAGTTAATTGTTTCATAGAACATCAAGAAATAAAGTCAAATAAAACAAAAAAAAAACAGTCACAAGTCTGAAAAAAATGTTAATGTAGCTCATAACAAAAAAACAACTAACTTGGAAAATAGATCAAGGAGAGATAATTTAATTTAAGAATTAGTAAACTGTCTGAAAGCCATGACTAAAAAAAAAGGATCCTAAATATCATATTTTTAAAAAATAATTTTTACAAAAATTGTCCTGATATCATAGAACCAGAAGGCAAAGGAGAAATCAAAAGAATCAACCAATCACCTCCTGGAAGAAATCCCAAAATGAAAACTCTCAGGAACATTATAGCCAAAACTCAGAGTTTCTCAACAGTGAGAAAGAACTCAGGTACCGAGGAACTATAGTCAGAATCAAGATGTAGCAGCCCCTGGGACCAATAAATGTTAAACTGTTTACATCCTGCCAAGGGGAGATGATACATGTAGCCCCTCCGAGCTCTATCATCAGGGATCATAGAAGGATTTAAATTAGACCAAGAACCTAGGAATAGTGGTGGTGACGGATCCATCATACGCAAAGAGGGCCAATGACATCATGATGTTGGGTCAATCTACAGTGTGTTTGACTATGGTTGGTAAGAACAGTAGAAGGTTGGGTGTAAATAATCCATTTGAATATTTGGGATGGACAAGTCTCTAGACTCTCACATTTCCTTTGTGATACTTTGATCCTGCTTTGCTCATAGAGCACGTGTGGGCCGTCCTGTGCCAATATCTCTCAAGCCTCACAATTGATTTTAATGTTCTTCAGAGAGACTATAAGAGTGTCTCTGCACCATTTCTTCTGACTTTTGTGTGAACATTTACACTTGTTAGTTCTCTGTAAAATAGTACGTTAGGCAAATGTACATTTGGTATTCAAACAACATGGCCAACCCCTCTCTGCAGTAGAATTTGAATACTTGGCCGTTCAGCTCAAGAAAAGTATCTCAGTGTCTTGCATCTTATCCTGCCAGGTGATCTTCAGAATCTTCCTAAGACAATTCAAATGGAAGCTATTCAATGTCCTAGCATGGTGCTGGTAGACTGTCCAGGTTTCACTGGCATACAACAATGAGGTCAGCACAATGGTTCTGTAGAGCTTCAGTTTGGTAGGCAGCCTAATACCTCCAAATCACTGATCTACTCTTTCTCTCTATTGATGAAAATGTTTAGAAATCGAAATTTTCCTTTAAGTACTGCTTTGGCTGCATCCCAAACACTTAGGTATGTTATCTCACTCCTACTAGTGCAGCCATTGTGAAAATCAATTTGGAACTACATACAAAAAGCTAATAATTGTGCATACACTGACCCACTGACACCACTACTAGATCTGTACTGTAAAGATACTAAAGAAAGAGGGAAGGAACTTGCGTATGCAAAAATGTGGAAAAGAATTGGAAACTAAAGGGAAACCCATCAATTGGGGAATGTCTAAAGAAATTATGATATATGATGGAATACTATTGTGTTATATGAAATGATGCAAGGGATGGTTTCCAAGAAACATGGAAAGACTTGTATGCACAGTTACAAAGTGAAATGAGCAGAACCAGGAGAGCAGTTCATACGATAATAACAACATCAAAATAACAAACAATTTTGAAAGATTTAGGAAATCTGATCAACACAATGACCAACCAGAATTCCAAAAGACTCATGATGAAACATGCCATCCACACTGAGATGGAGAGCTTGATGTACTTAGAGAGCAGATTCAAGTACCTATTTTTGTGGACAGGCCAATGTGGGAATTTGTTTTCCTTGACAATAACTATTTATAGAAAGTTTTGTTGTTCTTGCTTTCTCGACACATGGGAAGGAGGACATGAGAGAGAGAGAAAATTTAGAATTGAAAATTAAAATTGGTTTTATTTTAAAGAAAGACCAGGAAAAGAAATGGTCTTACCAAATTCTTTCTACGATGCAAATGTGGTCTTGATACTTAAATCAGGGAGAATCAAAACAGAGAAAGGAAGCTATAGACCAATATCCATAATGAATATTGATATAAAAATTGAGTAAAAATTAGCAAGAAGATTATAGTAAATTATCACAAAGATTATACCCTAGGACTGGGGTGTATTTCTACCAGGAATGTTGGGCTGGTTCAATATTAGGAAAACTATGACCATAACTGAGAAGAACAACAAAACTCCTCATTATAAGAATGCTTCCATACTTTCAGCATTCAATTTGTATGTTAATTAGTAACCTACTGAAAAGTTGACTTTCCTCATAAGACTCATTTTTCCAAAACTATCTTAATTATTCCCATTTCCTTTTAGCACTGGTATGAAGAGATCAACAAGGCATAGTAGACAGAGAGCTGACCTTGGAGGCAGGTTCAAATCGTGTCTATGATCTGAATTTGATTGGGTTACGCTGGGCAAGTTAATGTCTCAGAGGCATGTGCTGTTCTCTAAGGCTACAAGTGACAGGTGAGGGGTCCACCTGTAATAGTGAAAGGAGACCAGGCCAGTGGCTTTCTAACATCTCTGTAGGAAAGCCAGGTCCTGACTCCTTTTACTGAACCAGAGGGACTATAGCCAGTTTTTTTTTTCCACCTTAAAGGAGATGATCAAAGAATCCTCTAGTTGGGAACCTAACAGTGACAGTGCTTGGTATCATGCTCTGTTTTTCATTTTTTTTAAACCAGGCATCGGAAGTCTCTCGAAATCGAGGTGCTTCCCTCCTGGCCAGGCCTGGGCACAGCCTGGTAGCCGCCATCCGGAGCCAACATCACCATGAGTCATTACCTCTGGGTAAGCCACACTCCTCTTTGTCCTTTAGGGCCCTCCAAGCACTGCCCTGCCCCCTCTCTTGGGGGGCCACTACATTGTAGGCTTTTATCCCCATATGGACAGACCTACTCCCTACACCAGGCGTGCCCTACAAGCTGCATGTCAGAAGTAGCCAGGGGGGCCTGGCAGATGGAGTCCAGGGAGACAGGGGCATTGACTCCTAGGAAAGTAGCTCAGGGCTCTCTATGGGACCATCCCTTCACACACACACTAATGGTCACATGTTACTGCCCTGCTTTCCTGCAATTCCATAAGCAAACAATTGTCTCTGGAATCTTAAAAGATTTGAAAATCATAATGGAGAACTAGAGCGAACTTGGAGGTCCTCCTGTGCAACCCTTCATTTTAAATAAGGAAACTGAGTCTCACACTGGTTCAGAACTTCAGCGAAGGAGATTTGGTGATAAGTGGCAGAGCAGAATCTGAGCCCAGAGCTGCCTCGGAAGCCCAGACTAGCTCACCACAATGCCCTGCCATCTACCCAGTCAGGGCCATGGGAAGCCAAAGACCTAGTGTGTAAATACAAGAGAAGCGATCCCCTTTCTATATGGAACAGCCCATTCACTGTGCTCTCACTGCTGGCCCTGGTGCGGGTCATTACCCAGTTTAAGGGCTCAGTATCTGTGCTAATTTAATTCAAACCCAGATTGAGTTCTATTTCCCAGCTAATAATACAATTCTGGCCCGGGCAGATGAAAAGCCCGATGTGGCACGTTAATGTGTGCTGATGACAAGACAATTTGCCCTCAAAGCTCGTCCATAAATCCCAGTCTCATGTCAAGCCTCAATTTTCCCATCATCTGAAAAAATATCTCTGGGCGACGGACTGAATTGAGCAAGCGTTCTGTGCTGTCTCTTGCAGCGTATAATGACAAGATTGTCGCATTCCTCCGCCAGCCAAACATTTTTGAAATGCTGCAGGAGCGTCAGCCAAGCCTGGCCAGGAACCACACACTCAGGTACAGGCCTGTTTGTTTATCCCTGTAACTCACAGTTTGTCCAGCTATTAACCCTCCAGTATCTGCAGCCTGCTCAATTAGTCCCTGAATACAAATGGAATGACCCCATAGACCGTAGGAATCAGAGTGGAAGGGAACCTCAGAGAACAATGAGTCCAACACCTTGTGGGAGAAGTGACTTGTCCAAGGTCATGCAGATGATAGAAATTCAGATCCTCTGGCCCTAAAGCCACTGACCTCTGTGTGTGTGTGTGTGTGTGTGTGTGTGTGTGTGTGTGTGTGTGTGTGATCAAGACTATTAGAAGCAAAGGAAACTTTGGAGAGGTACCACCTACCTCCTCTGCCACCCTTACCAGGCCTATCCATATCCCAAACCTATTGGGAACCAGGACTGTCAGATATTGGAATCTGGACCTCATATAAAAAAAAAGTATGAATTTGATTGGGAGAGAGAGGTATCTAATGAAGACTATGGATTATAAGGGAAACTGTTGGCTAACTAGTGACCCCAGGAACTCAGTATTGCTTGAGATTTGTTAAACACAGAATATCAGAGTAAATTCCTAATTTAGAACAAACATACACATCTATTCAAAATATAAACTTCCTAAAGTTCTGATCTGACTTTGTAACCCCCAACTTAATAAACTCTTGTAGCTCCCTGTGGCTTCCAGGATCAAATACAAAAATGCTTGGTTTGACCTTTAGAGCGATCCAGCCCCCTCCTCCTTCTCCAGTTTTCCCACACCTCTCCCCCTCCCCCACATACTCCTTGTTCCAGTGACTTGGGCCTCCTGGCTGTTCAACAAGTAAGACCCTCCATCTCTGGGCTCTAGGCATTGTCTCCAACTGTCCCCCAGGCCTGGAAAGCTCTCCCTCCTCATCTCTGACCACTGAAGCCCTTAAGTCCCACCTTCTACAGGAAGCCTTCTGCACTCCCTCTGAGTTCCAGGGTCTTCCCTCTGTTAATTATTTCCCATTTATCTTGTTTGTATGTATTTGTTGGCATGTCATTTCTCCCATTAGATTGTAAGCGCCTTGAAGTCAGGGGCTGTCTTTTGTATCCCTGGCACTTACAATAGTGGCTGGCACATGGTAAATGCTTAATAAATGTTTATTGATGGATGGATGAAAAATGGCTTTTATAGAATGAAAACAGAATTTTCACACTAACTGTTCCTGGCAAGAGGATGACAAGGGAATGTCAGTTGCTACCTATGATGGTTCCAGAGGGCCATCCTAGGTCAGGTGGTCACCTAATGGTCACAGGGACTTCCCAACTCCCAGGAGAGAGAGATGAAAAGAGAGAAAAGGAAATAAGTGTGGCTCATGCACAATGGAGTCTTGACATGAAGTCACCCAGTGAGGCAGGGTTCACAAACACCCAAAGCAACTCATTCACTATAGGGGTAGCTGTGGATATTGGGAAGGGTTGTTCTCTTCTTAAGTGGAACCTTGGTTGGAAGATCATGGCAAAATTTGGCTTCCTAGAGAAGTTCATCAGAATTACACACCAGTCTCATGGTGCCATGCTTGCCCAAGTTTTGGACAACGCACGATGCTCTCATGCTTTCCCAGTCACCGATGGAGTGAAGCAGGGCTGTGTGCCTGCTCCCAGGCTTTTTAGCAGGATGTTTTCTGTGATGTTGTCAGAAACCTTGAACGAGGACAAAAATAGCATCAAGGTCAGCTATTACACTGACAGCAAATTATTTTACTTCAAAAGGCTACAAGCCAAGACTAAAGTAGAAGGAGAGTTGGTGCCTCTGAAGCCAAGATGCAATAAACTATGGATCAATTCTCTGCTGCTTGTGTTAATTTTGGCCTGACAATTAACACCAAGAAAACAGAGATTTTCCACCAGCCAGCACCACACCATCCATTTGTGGAACCATCCATTACAGCAAATGGAGACATTTTGAATGCTGCAGATAAGTTCACTTACCTTGGTAGTATATTTTCCAGGCATTTCCACGTAGATGATGAGGTTGACACACACATTGCCAGAGCTGGTTCAGTGTTTGGGAGACTGAAGAAAATTGTGAGAGAGAAGAGGTATTGGGCTGCCTACCAGACTGAAGGTCTACAGAGCCACTGAGCTGACCTCCTTGTTGTATGCCTGTGAACCTGGACAGTATACCAGCATCATGCTAAGAAACTGAATAGCTTCCATTTGAATTGTCTTAGGGAGATTCTGAAGATCACCCGTCAGGATAAGGTACTGGACACTGAGGTCCTTTCTCAAGCTAAACTGCCAAGCATTCAGACATTGTTTGAATGCCAAAAGTATGTTTGCCTAAAAGACTATTTTATGCAGAACTCACATAAGACAAGAGCTCACACAGAAGTCAGAAGAAGTGACACAAAGACATTCTGAAGGTCTCTCTGAACTTTGGAACCGATTGTGAGCTGGGGGAGACACTGGCACAAAACCACCTAGCATGGCATGCCTTCATCAAACAAGGCATTGTGCTCTATGAGTAAGGCAGAATTATATTTGCTCAAAAACATGAGATGTGAAAATCTAGAAACATTTCTGCTCCAAATGTTCACGTGGACTACCTGTGCATCGGTCTGGTCAGCCACCGATGGACACAAGGTACGCTGTCCCTGACATAGAGGTGTCATTTTGGTCCTCTTTGAGCACGAAGAGCAACCAGCCATGGAACCTTCGTCTGCTGCCAGTCCCTCCAAGGTCGTCTTCTGTAAACTCTCTGCCTCACATCGTGGTGTTTCTAGATATCAGGAAGAACTTTCTAACAGTGAGAGCTGCCCCTAAGTGGGATGGGCAGCCTCTGCCAGTGGTGGGTTCCCCCTCCTGAAGGTCTTCAAGAGGATACTGAGTGACAAAAAAGATATCAGTAATCTATATTTTTAAAGAAGAAGTCTGGATGACCACTTGTTAGAGGGGACTTCCATCCCAGTATGGGTTACACTCTATGCCTTCGAGGTCCCTCTCAGCTCAGAGATTCTGTAATCCTCTCTGGCCCTCAGTTTCATCCTCTGTAAATAAGAGGGCTAGAGCAGCTGACCATCTAGCTCTATGGTTTTATGGCTTTCTTTCATAGATTGAGATCGGATGGTATTAAACATGGACCTGATCATAGAGGAACCTCATCAAATCTGATTGTATACCGCTCTTCCCAGGACAAGGGGAGAGGGGCTGGGGAGGGCAGAGGTATCTTAGAATCAACCTCAGAGACAGAATTAAACATCAATAAAATGTTACACACCATTATCATACAGTAATCAGGTGTAGGGAAAACTCCCTCTGTCCCAGAGGTACGCAGGCAGCACCAAAGGCAGATGGTAACCCTTGGGTCAGAGGGCCAGTGTTCCATGAAGGTCACCACAAAGGACTTCTCCCTTCACCAACCCACCCAAATACTCTGGTGACTGTATTGAAGGATACCCCACATCCTGGAGAATGTGGTCATTAGCCTCCCTCACAAGTTCAAAGGTTCAAAAGGCTTATTAAAATAGGAATACAATGTTAGGTAGACCCCCTTGAGAAGTTTCATGGATAGGTTGAACCAACACCATTGAAAACACAAGTCTCACAGTGGGTATAGAAAACTCTAGTGCCCCCCCCAGTCCCCTGCACCAGGGTAGATGCACTCCCAGATCCTTGCAGCACTTGCCCTGGTTATGGCACCAGCAAGGATGGCTTGTCACTTCATGTCAGCGCTACCTTCTACAATCCCTCTGGCTGCCTGTCTGTTTAACGCTGCTCAGCTCACAATTACAGCGGCTCCAGAGCAGGAAGTCATGCTCCCTGCCCCCTATTATGGTTAACACTCCCACTTTTCTCCACTTCAGTCCCCATCTCCCATGTTCCTTAGTAGCTATCACCAGCTGTCCTCTGCCTGGGGTCTTGACCAGCCTGTCTTCCTACCTGTAGTACCCCTGACCTGCCAGCAGGTGGGACCAGTTCTCTTTCCCAGGAGATCAGCTCTCTTTGGGCTCCATGGTAGAGGGGTCCAGCATCCCTGTCTTGACCAAATGTGTTTACTGCTCCAGAATAAAGAAAAAAACTTTGGAGTTGGAAGCAACCTCAGAGAGAGCAGCGGGGGAAAAAAAGTGAAAACTATAATGATGAACTTGGAGTTACCAGATCCTGGCTCTTCCAAATTACCAATGTGACCCAGAGTAAATCACTATTGCTCTTTGGACCCCAGATTCTTTACCTGTAAAGTGAGAGGATTAGACTGAATGGTCTCTGAGGTCCTCCAGCTCCCAACCCAAGATTCTGTGATCTGAAATCTCATCTTATATGCCCAGCTTTCAGAGGAAAAAAAAGTGCTTTGAGAGGCCTCAGAGAAAGGTGCTATGAATGCTGTGTTCTAATTAGGAGACACCTGAGAGGCAAACAGTGGGCGGCTTCTTAATTAAAAACCAATGTCTGCAGCACCTCCTGCCACTTCTGTGCAAGTGGAGAAGGGTGTCCTATGGCTTTAGAACCCCGAATAGAAGTTCAGACTCTTTTGTTAACTTCATTACTTTTTCCGAGCTGTATTTTCTGCTCTTTTTTATTCTTCATTATCAGGTGACAGTAACAAATATTTCTTTTGTATAAATATATATAAGTACATGTTGTATCTCCTAATAAGTTTGCCAGTCCATGAGCATTTTTAATCACTTTCTATGTACCAGGTATTACCCTTAATCAGCTCACATCCTAATGGAATTATTAATGAGGGAGATAGATAGATAGATAGATAGATAGATAGATAGATAGATGGATGGATGGATATGGATGGATAAATGGATGGATGTATATAAATATATATCTACACACACATATGGAAATGTAAGTGGTATAAAAATATGACATCAATAAAAATGTATTTTTAAAATAAATATATCTTATGATGAGGAGACTAGAAGGTTCTTAAGCCCTGGTAGGTTGTTTGACATAGAACTGTCTTCACTAACTAGAAAACAAATTGGGTATGAGGCTATGGATTGTCGAGCTGCACTGGGAAGAAGGAACAGGAGGAGGGCCACCAAAGGGGGATTCACTCGTTGGGTTCTAAGATAGAACATTTCTTTCCTGTGTCTAATGCTGCAGGGAGAAGATCCATTATATCCGCACAGAGGGCACCCATGGGCTTGAAAAGCTATCCTGCGATGCGGATTTAGTCATCCTGCTAAGGTAAGGATCCCTGGATCATGGACCAGAGTTGATGGATACAGGGGACGGTCCCCCTCCCATGGAGCTGGTGCCTGGAAGGGGACTAAAGATTGAGGTCCAGCCTAGGCCCTTCTCTTTCTCTGTTCTGAGTTTTCTTCAAAGCCAAAGTTTAGAAATTACTGAGCGACAGCATCTGGTGGGAATTTTGTGGGAGCTTTAATTAGTGCTTAGCGTTCCTCAGGTTCTGAGATCCTGGCAAGGAGGGTTTGGAAATACCTGTGGCTATTATACACTGCCTTGATCAGATGGCACTAATTATGATGGGCTCTTGCCTCATCATTCCCACCAGTGCCAAGCGGCCCATGATAGAAAGACCTGAACTTTCTTTGCTTTGCAGCCTCTTTGAAGAGGAGATCATGTCCTACGTCCCCCTGCAGGCAGCCTTCCACCCTGGCTACAGCTTTTCCCCACGGTGTTCCCCCTGCTCATCACCCCAGAACTCTCCAGGTGAGTTTGGGAGTCTCATCCCCTCTCTGTGCCTCTCCAGAAGCTTGACAAAGCTGGGAGATGGGCTAATGAATACCAGGAAATGAGTCTGCTGATTCCTGGTCCAAAGGCATGACATATAGCGATCCATGAGTGACAGAGTTGCATCCATCAGGGAAGAAATCCAGGCATTGTAACTGACAAAGGCTTTGTAATCGCCCAAAGAGCCAATGGGCCTGAGCCGCATGAGTACAGCCCAAAGTGAGCAGGGTAATGGCTCCCCGTCCTCTGCCCTGGTCAGACCCTGTCTGGAGGGTGGAGTTCGGCGCTGGGCACCCCCTTTGAGGAAGAATGTTGTCAAGTAGACCCCTAAGGGGGCGACTAAGATGGCAAAGGGTCACCTAGCCCTCCACCAATACAAAGATTTGGTGAAGACATTGAGGAAAGCCTAGCATTGAGAAGGGAGGCACACGATGGGTGTCCCCAAGCATTTAATGAGTTGTCATAAAGAAAAGGTATCAGTAGGGGCAGCTGGGTGGCACAGTGGATAGAGCACCGGCCCTGAAGTCAGGAGGACCTGAGTTCAAATCCAGCCTCAGACCAAACACTTGACACGTAATAGCTGTGTGACCCTGGGCAAGTCACTTAACACCAATTGCCTAAAAAATTAAAATTAAAAAAAAAAGAATGGTAAAAAAGAAAAGGGATCAGAAAGACTTGACTTGGCCCCAGAGAGCTGAACAAGGAGCAGTGGGGCAGGGCTCAAGGATAAGCATCCCTCTGAACAATTGAAACTGTCCCCAAAGAAGAGATTGCTTCTGGAGGTCATTGCTTCCCCATCACTATAGTTCAATTAGTTAATCAACCAGCCCACAGGTAAATATTCATGAAGGAGGTCTTATGTGCCAGTCACAAGATAGTGAAGGAAGCCACGGTTCATAAGGAGTTTACATTCTAATGGAGGAGACAACAAGGACGCATATAAGTACGTACAGAATAAATACGCAATGTTTTAGAGGGGATTCGTGAGCAGTTAAGGGGCTCATGCAGGAAATGATGAGATAAAAAAAAAATACAGACATCTCACGGGACCCTCACAGTAGCCTCACAACCTATAAGAGAGGTGCTACAGGTATGTTTTTTCCCCCATTTACAGATTGGGATACAGAGACACGGAGAATGTGATTTATATCCGGCGGCCCAGCTAGTGCCAGGGACAGACCTGATTCTCTGGGCAGGGACCCTACATACCAATACTGATTGACAATGCAGCTTCTGACGGGGTGTTTGCTGGGCGGAGGGTGGGTGGGAGAGTGGCTGTCCCCAGTGCACCTGCTAAGTCAATTTGTTGATGCCATGGAATGCATTTATAAGCCAGCACTGGGTTCCTTGTTTACGTAGTACGAACGTACTATTCAATGCTCAACTCCGTTCCCACACGAGGGTTGGAGTCGGCTCTCAGAGTTTGGTTTTGGACAGGTCGAGTTCAAGATGACTCTGGGACATTTAAAATGTCCAACAGGCAACTAGTGACGGAGGACTGAAGCTGAGGGTATATAGATATATCTCGATATGTAGATCTCGAAATCATCTGCACAGAGATGGTAATTAAACCCATGAGAGATGATCGGATCACCATAATAGTGAGTGGAGAGGGGATTAGGAGCCTAGGACAGAGTCTTGGGTAACACGTAATTAAGAGATTTTATGCAGATGATGAACCAGCAAAGGAGACTGAGAAGGAACAGTCAGAGGAGGAATCTGTGTTAGGAAAGCTGAGACAGGAGAGAGAAGGTGGGCAGAGGCTCAAATGCAGCTGAAAAGGAGGCATACCTAACCTGTTTTCTCTGAGTAGCTTGCTAGAACTGGCAGGATTTGTCCTGCAGCCATTTTCCTCTTTCCATGGAATTTTTAAAGAAAAGCTGTATTTCTATCTCTTGTTTTCCCATCACCTCCATTTCCGAAAGCTCTTTCCCCTCCCTCCCTGCCCAGGTACACAGTACTCTACCCCTACAGCCCACCACTTCTGCAGAGAAGAGAGAGTGATGCACTGTCTTACCTCTTTCCCAGGGCCCAGCTCAGTTACTCTAATTGTACACCATTCGACTTCAGGGTTTTGTTATTTGTGGTTATAATCAGTGTGTATATTGTTTTCCTAGTTCTGTATATTTAACTCCATAACCATTCACATCAGTTTTCTCAGCTGGTGGCACATACAGAGTGGCTAGGCCTGGAGTCAGGAAGATTTGGTTTCAAATCCAGCCTCAAACACTTACCAGCTATATGATCCTAGGTTATTATGAGAATAAAATGAGATAATATTTATTAAAAAAAAATTTGCAAAAATGAAAGTGCTGTATAATTATTTGTTATTATTATTATACTACATCTCTGAATTTTTTTATATTTGTCATTTCTTACTTTCCCTTGAATTGGGAGGTGAACACTGTGATGACAAAGGCTGCTAACAACTTTAGAAGACATTTTCCCGGATGCTTTTTTCTCTATTATAACTCATTTTTCCACTTTAGTAAAGTGACCTTGACTATTCTTCCGAGTCAGTGGGTGGCTCATGTTGGTTGTATCAGCATGTGTTTATCACATATAATGAAGAGAGTCACAGAATCACAGGCTTTCAGAGATGGGAGGAACCCCACGAGGCCTCTAATCCAATACATACCCCAAAGAAGGCCCTGCTACAACATATCCTATCCGTGGTCTTCCAGCCTCTATCCAAAGACCTCCCATGAGGGGGAACCTATCACCTTCCCAGGCAGCCTGTTCCCTAATGGATAATTCTAATGGTTGGGGAGTTTTCTCACTGTCAAGCCCAAATGTGCCTCTTTGTGACATCTGCTTCTTCTGAATCTGGACCCTCTGGGGTCCAATGAAACAAATGACTCAACCACAAGGCAAGCCTCCACATACTTCAAAACAACTTTCATGGTCCAACTGAAATATGTGCCTCCTCCCAATCCCCCTCTGCCAAAGACAGAGCTTCCCTCCTCTCTGCAGAGAGGTGAGGACAACGGGTGTAGAATGATGTCCACACTGGCAAACCGAGTCCCTGTTTTGCTTGGCTGAAGTGGTGTTCTTTGTTAGACAGAAGGGTTCTACGACGGATGACTATAGTAAAAAAATGCCTAAATAACATCTTAAAGACTTTTTCCTTCAAAAATATATCTTAAACACCCTCTGTTTTTCTCCCATAGGCTTGCAGAGAGCCAGCGTGAGAGCTCCATCACCCTACAGGAGAGACTTTGAAGCCAAGCTCAGAAATTTTTACCGAAAACTTGAAGCCAAAGGATTTGGGCAGGGTCCAGGGAAAATAAAGTGAGTGTCCAAGTGCCTGCCATCTGCATCCAAAAGCACTGCAGACCTCACAGATAATTCAATTTTCAATTCATTAAATATTTATGAAGTACCTACTACGTGCCAGGCACTGTGCTAAATGCTCAGGACAGAAATAAGAAAAAGCCAGTCCCTGCCCTCAAAGAGCTCACAATCTATTGGGGGAAACAACTTACGAAAAGGAGGCGGGAAAGTGGGAGCGGGTACATAGTAAGCACCTAATAAATGCAGGAGAAAGAAGGTACATAGTAAGCCCCTAATAAATGCTTATTGACTTGACTTGAGGGAGGAGGGAGGATAGTGAGCATGAAAGCCTAGATATCCTCTGGGTGATATCCTGCCTTCCAATGGCTCCTCCACCAGTCGTTTCTGTGTCTTTCCCAGGCTCATTATACGGCGAGACCACTTGCTGGAAGGAACCTTCAACCAAGTGATGGCCTATTCCCGTAAAGAACTCCAGCGGAACAAACTCTACATCACGTTTGTTGGGGAGGAGGGGTATGATGCTAGCCATTGGTCCTGAGCCCAGCATGGGGGCAGAACAGGGCTTGGGGACCCTGAGGACAACAGGCAGTTGAATTAGGAGCTCTTCAGGCTGAAACCAGGGGCACCCAAGCTCAGGTGGGCCCCACCAAGCTGAAAAGGTGCCATGTCATGTATGGACCACGTGTCTCTTGGTCAAGGACCAGCCAGGCTCTCCACAAGGAGGTTGGCTATTGGGTGCTAAGACAAGGAAAGGCTGCCATATCCATCGGGGGAGGGACTACCCACTCTGAGGAAACCATGAATGTTTTTGGAGGATGTGTTCTTCCAAATTCCCAGGTTCCTCTTTGACATCTTTGGGCTCTGAAAGAATGAATGTCAAGGTGGAGGAGCCTCCTCCTCCTCTCCCCATCCAGCATAGGGGAATATCCCCAATGCTGGAGCCCTTCATGGGATGCTAAGTATGAATCCACCCCCTTCAGACTCAAAGAACAAGGCTACGGCCACCATGTTTTCTGCTTTCAGAAATCAGGAGAAACAAAAGTGATAGAGCACCCCAGACCCTGAGAAGTGTAGTTTCCAGGGCGAGCCGCGAGAATGAGCCTGCTTCTTCTTCTGTTCCAGCCTAGACTACAGCGGACCCTCGAGAGAGTTCTTCTTCCTTCTGTCCCAGGAGCTTTTCAACCCATATTACGGCCTCTTCGAGTATTCCGCTAATGACACATATACAGTCCAGATCAGTCCCATGTCCGCCTTTGTGGAAAATCACCTTGAATGGTACAGTCTCCCTCTTGCTGTCCCTTTATGTTTACATGTCATTTGGGTGGGGATGGGGGGAGGGAGACACCAGTGAGATAATTGTGAGGGGGCTGTTGGGAGGGTGGGGCTCTTGGCTATCATTATGGAGGGTGCAGGAGGAAGGGTGCCAAAGTCATACGAGATGAGCAGGGCTTCTGAAGGCTCTGAAGAAGAGCAAAGTCAGCAGGGTAGGCTAACTGTCTAAGCATTTGGGCTGCCATGTGAAGGGGGATCCTGTTCTGCTTGGCCCCGAGACAGAACAAGAAGGGGAGAAACAGCCCCCTAGGTCCCCACAGACCCCCAGACCCCAGCACACTGAGCAGAAGTTGCCTCTGAGAAACCGGAGCCGTGTGGCTGGGCTTTGGGGTGGTCTGAAGGGCGGCATCCTTGCTCACCAGCAGGCAGGGTCAGCCTATTTGTTGGAGGGCAGTACTCCAGGGATGGTGTGAATGTTGTCTTCCAGTCCATCAGAGGGAACCCCCCCACTGAATAACAGAAGGTTTAGGAGTGTCTAAGACCTTAGATGGGGAGCTGGAAGGGCCCTTAGAGGCTATAGAGTTTGACTTCCTCATTTTACAAATAAGGAAACTGAGACTCAGAGAATTTCCACCAGGTCAGTCACATATCTAGCAAGTGTCTGAGGTGGGATTGGAATTCAGCTCTTCCTGACTCAAAATCCTGTGCTCTATTGACTATGGGCCACATTTGGGCCACAATACTCCTAAAGGTGGCGTAACCAGATTAAAATGTAATTGGGAAATATTTAACAAAAATAAATACAACTACAATAAAGCATAGATAATATTACATTTTAAGACTAAGTCAGTAGGCAGCCTGCAGGGATCCTTCAGTACATATCAAGCCCCTCTGAGCTTGACACCACTGAACTCCACCAGGTCGCCTCTCAAAGTTATTTAAGGTTATGATTTATTCTCCTATCCATTGATGAGACATTGATAGGACTTTCACCCCATGGGACTGTGAGACTTTTTATTTCAGTCTAATGGGAAATCATACAGTGTTGGAGGCCTAGGGTAAGGTTTGGCCTGAAGAAAAGGAGACTTTCCCAAGACCTGGTGGTGGCCTTGGGGTATTTAAAGGATGGAAGGATGAGCTTGTTAATCTTTGCCCCAGAGGGCAGAATCAGGAGTGATAAGTGGAATTTTCAAAGTAGGAGATGTGGGAATTTGGATTTAAGGAAAAACTTCTTAATCACTGAAGTTGCAGGATCCCTATTGGGCTCCTCCTCCTCAGAGATCTTCAGCTGAAGGCTGGATTAGCCTGGAATGAGGCAGAGAGGAATCTTGTTGGGGTATGGTTGGAACTGATGGTCAATGAGATTCCCCACAATTCTGAGATTCTGTGGCTCCATGACTAGATTGAGAGACTATTAAACATGTCAACTTGCTGCTCTGTGCCTCAGTTTCCTTATCCAACATATTTAGACAGTGCCACCTGCTGCCTTCCTATGTCAAAGATGGGTAAGAAATGGGGATTAATTCATGACAACATCAGCATTAGTGAAGATGTTATTTTCATGCCTTACTAATGATACCATGATTTTCCTCTGGAAAAGATCATTGGGTCCTATGGACAGGACATTTCATTGTTTGACTATATGTCTTCCTAAAATGAAAATGGTCTTTTCCCAGTGGAATATCATGGCACCCTTAGTAAGTGGGGCTTCTAGAATCTCATAAGCTCCACAAAAAGACCTGAGCCAATGGCTGCCAGTGCTTACAGCCTACTTTCACCTGTTCTCCTGAGGATGGTGCCAAATCTGGGAAAGACTCATCAAGAATCTAAGAAATTGCTGATTTCCCTTCAAGCCCCGGTCTTCCTCTACTTCTTTGAGGACTGCTGTTTCAAGTCTCTTTACAGCAGGCATTCCCCATCCTGGCTGAACATACCAAAGCAATGCTTGACATTTAGGCCATTCCTTAGAATCTTCCAGTGGGCGCCATGCTTGGTTTTCACTTACCAGTGTCTGGGTGCATGTTGTGAGTATGCACGTGGGCCCATAGGATCATGGAGCAGAGGTGGATGGGAAGTGAGAGGTCACTGAATGAAACCCCTTAATTTTACGGATGGGAAAACTGAGGCCCAGAGAGATGGGCATCTTACCCATGGTCGCACTGCTAGTAAGTGCCTGGAACGGGATGTGAACCCGGATCTTTCTGATTCAACGTCCAGTGTTCTATTGACTAAACCTCACTGCCTCTGGGCCCCTTGTCCACACATTTCCACAGATCCTTCCCAGAGGACCCATTCGATATTGGACTCCTTTTGGGTTCTTGTATGTTTTTGAGGTGCCTGTGAGGCACATCTATTGCTGTGTTTCCACCCTATGCTCTTTTCTGGTCATACTTCTCTGGTTTTCTTCCTTCTGCCATGCCTTGAACCCAGATCATTATTGAAAAGGGGCTGCACTGTGCTTGGACCCGCCATGTCTCCCCTTAGCCTTCTGAGGTACCCACACTTGGAGCCTGAGGTGCTCTGAGATTCACGCTCCCCAGTGATATCAGCAGAACAAACATTCTGGGTTCCAGAGATCTGGTCATATGTCCATACTGCCCCCCCATAGAGGCTCAGAACACTCTACATTCCTCATGTGGTTCTAGGGTTGGCTGAATTGGCTCTGTTGACTTTCTTCATTATAGGGAGGTTTCTGTGGGGGAGAAGGAGCATTGGAAAGTGACTTTAGTGCAGTGAGCAGATCATTAATAGAATGGGGTTTGTTTTTGTTTTTCATTTTAAAAAGAACAAAAAAAGATGGGTCCCCATTAAAGAGTGAACTTCCAACATAAAAGGATGCAGACAAGGAACTCTGTTCCCCTAGGGAAAGAGGGCTGTGTTTCAAGCCAAAGGAAGTGGGACTGAATCCCAACTCTGCTCCTCATGGCCTTGGTGATGTCTGGCAAGACTCTTTCCCTGTCTGTGCTTCCCCCTCCTCATCCACTGAGCTGATAACTAGGGCTTTTCCAGCTCTGACGCTGTGAAATGACCTTTGCCAGGTGCCCTCTGCTAACTGGCAGTCTTTCCTGTAGACTTCCTGGACACTGTGAAGTCTGGGCTCAATTAGTGAGCACTTAGGCAGCTCCTCTGTGTGTTAGATGCTATGCTTGGTGCTGCTGGGGATATGAAGGTGGAAAAGATGAATGAGTAGCTTCCCTCAAGAAGCCTGCATTCTAATGGAGGGGAGGAGACAGCACCCACAAGAATGTGTACATACACATATGTGTACCTGTCTGTGTAGCATGTATATGTCTACATGTGTGTAATATGTATGGCACATGCAGAGCAGACACTGCTGGGGGAAAGGGGGAGAGAAGGAACCATCAATGTCAGGAAAGGCTATGTGCCCTACTTGAGCTGATCTTTGAAGGAAATCAGAGATTCTGAGGCTGAGGGGAGGAGGAAGAGCATTTCCATGAGAGGTGATGGAAGCCTGGATTTGGGGGCTGAGGGCCTGGGGGAATGGGCAGAAGGGATGCATGTGAGAGGTGCTGCAGAGATAAAACTGGTAAGATTTGGCAACCGAACAGACATGCAGAGTGAAGGGCAGTTAAGAGTCTAGGGTGAAGCCAAAGCTACCAACCTAGGCAACAGAGTCGATGGCAGACTCCTTGTAGTAAGGGGGGACGTTTTGGAGGAAAGTTCTCTTTTGGACGTTTGGTTAAGATGCCCCTAGACATTCAGGTGGGAGTGTCCAAGAGGCAGTTGGTGATGCAAGCCTGAAGCTCAGTAGAGAGACTAGGGCTGGCTATGGAGATCTGGGAGGCATCTGCACAGAGAATACAACTAAACACACAGCAGCCAATGTGAAGGCTTCTAGAGAGAAAATAGAAGAAGGAGGGCAGAACCTGGGGGCCTCCACAGTGAGGGAACATGACATGGATGCTGACTCAGGGGAGCATTCTGAGAAGGAGTGGCCAGACACGTAGGAGGAGAACCAGGAGAGAGCAGGCTCACAAAATCTCTGAGAGGATGACTGAGAGGGTCAAATGCTGCAGAAGTCAAGGAGGTAACTCTGGAGCAAAGTCTCAGTTGAATGATGAGGCTGGAAGCCGGCTTGCAGAGAGGTGATAGAGGAGGACTGGACATTTAGTCCTCTTCCTCACCTCAGTGTCAGAGTCAGAGGGAGGGAGGACAGCAAGGACGACGTCCCAGTGAGCGAGTGACCTGTGCCTGGAGCTCCGAGGAGATGTTAGCGGGTGCTGATGCTACCATGCTCTCAGGATTCTGACACCTCTGTTTCCATAGCAATACTGCCTGTCTCCTGAGAAGTATCACTTGGACATTTTAGGACTAGACCAGGGAGCAGCCCCCCAGTTCTTTACACCATCTTCACTACTCCCCTCTCCCACTCCCAAGGGACCATAAACTCCTGATATCAGAGAGCTGGAAGTCACTTCTGGGATAAGCTTGTCCAAGCCTCTCATTGTATAGATGATTAAACAGAGACCTGGGGAACCTCAGTAACTAAGGATGACATCATCATGGGACCCTTGAATTTAGCACAAGAAGGAGCTTGTCTAGTCTGACATAGAAACTGAGGAAAGGTCATCACACGGAGCCCGTCAGCCCAGGTGGACAGGGCACCTCAGCCCAAACATTCAGTTGATTCGCTGTGCCTTAGAAAACCAGACCCTAGGAGCCTCCAGCTGGCTGCCACCAGGACAAAGGAAGTGTTGGAGGTACCTGGGCTAGATGGCTCCCATCTGGAACAGGGATGTGTTTGTTTCACATCCTCTTCTGAGGCTTCTCCATGCTTGGGAGTACAAAACAGACCCAACAAGAAGCCCAAAGCAGAGCCAGGTACAGTGGGGGTACATGACAGAGAGGCAGACTTGGGTCTGAGGTCAGGACAAAGAGCCGTCCCCAGGGAGTCTTGCGTTCCCCATCCCAGAAGGTCTTCAGGCATGGCTAGATACCCACCCTGAGGGGTGCTGGGGAGGTGATTTCTGCTCCAGGTTGGGGCACATTAGATGCCCCCATAGTCCTTTCCCACTCAGATTCCAAGATTCCAAGAAAGTAGCGGTACAGAAGAGAAGCAAACCTGAACTATCTGGGACAACCCATTGGTCCTGAGGCTTCTAAGTGGTCCATGTGTCCCAACACCTGAGCTGGGGAGGCTCATTATTTGTACTTAATCAGAGTTAGGAGAGGTCTCGGCGGTTACACCAGGCTTTTCCTCTCTGAAGCCTCATTGTTCTTATATGACTCTCTTCCTTCGTCGTGAGGTGGGCACCAACCTCCAGGGTCAATAGCGCCTTGTAGTGGGTGGAAGATGGAGCAGAGAGGCTGGACTTGCCCAAAGCCTTGGCATCCCTCCCCACTGACCCAGGATGCTGCTGTCCCTCCAAGTTTTTCATCCCACTACACCTACAAGTCTCATAGTTGGAATCACAGCAGAGGAAAGTCAGCTGTCCCCCCATACATACCCAGTGGTCATTTTTAGGTCAAGAGAAAGAGCATCAGGTCAGTCATCCAGAACTGGGAGGGAACTAAGAGGCTTTTTAGTCTGACATATTCATTTTACAAATGGGGAAACTGAGGCCCAGAGAGTGGCAGTGACTTGTGTCACATGGAACAGAGGTCGGATTCGAACTGAGGTCTGCCTCACTTTTGAGTTGAGTACTGTATTCATTGTAATACACAGTCTATACGAAGAACAGACCTTTCTGTTGGGGCATTTTCCCCCCCTGAGAATCCCTAGAATAGTTTAATAATTCAAAGACCCAGGACTTCCCTGGTATGTATGATCCTTCCACCCATACAGATCACATATTTTTGCAGACAGTCTTCATGAGCTGCTGAAGCGAAAATAATTCATTGCCTGGTGACTGACCTCCTGGTGATGGGAAGGTCTGAGCTCAGACTGGGCCCCAGCCTCACCCCAGGCTGTTGCTGGGCATTTGCCTAAAGGCTATTATTTGGTCAGCCCTGTCAAAGCTTGTGCCCCATTCCTATAGCCATGGAGAACTCGGGGTCACCCCATGCCACAGTGAGGCACCTGAGGAGAGCCTTGGCAGATGAGCCAAGGCAGGATGCCCTCAGGCTCAGCTGGGAGGCCTGGGCATGGCTGCCACTTCCATAGCTCTCTGTGTGAACAGCTGAATCTTCCATCCAAGGGCCAACCGCTGTTACTTCCTACCTATGTGACTTTAGGCAAACACCAGCCCCCAAATGGGCCTCAGTCTCCTTATCTGTAAAATAAGGACAGGGGAATGGAAGCATCCTCTGTCCTGTGCCCTGCAAGGAGAAAAGATTAGACTTGCATACTCTGAGGCCGTGGAGAATTTCTGTCCATTGTCTCTGCTTGGTTAAAATAGACTTAGGGAATCCTCTTTAAAACCCATCTGCAAAGTCTGCCTTAATTAAGCTTCTGCTGCTTTATTAATTAATTTATTTATTTATTTATTTTTATTTTTATTTGTTTATTGATTGATGTAGGCCCAAATCCATGACTGCTCAAAATTCAAACCCATCAGTGTCCAAATACCAAATCTGTGCTCCTTCTCTGTAATCCCTGGCTATGGACCCTTGGATGATGAAGATGGAAAGGGCAGCATTGGATTTAGTGATGAAGACATCTCTTAGAGAGGTTTCAGGAGAAAGAGAAGGGATGTGGTAGAGACAGTTGGTGGTGGGGGTCAGACAGGAAGACATGACTTCTGAGCCCCCTTCCAACTCTGAGAGCCTGGGATTTGACCCTTTGTGATCAAAGGCCTCAGGAACTCAGATGGAGATGACCTCCGTTGTTGGCTGGGTAGAAATGACTTAGTAATCCTACGGAAATGCAGGCAAGCCAGATGGGCCTGAGATAAAGTCCAGAGCAGAGCAGGCTCAGATGTCCAGCCATCAGCGGTGGGATCAGCCACCTAAGGCTGGAGGAGCTGGGGCTGTCTGCACTCCATGCAGAGAGCGTTGGGTTGACTGCTAGGGAGAACAGGCAATCAGGAGCAAGGAGAGGCTCCAGCCTGTGATTTGTCTGGCACTGAGACAGAGCCGGCTGTAGCAACCGCAGCAGCAAAGGCAGTGATCTGCATTCCAAAGCCAAGCCTGTACTTTCTCTCCAAGGAGCTGGGTGGAGTCCCAGGAGCTCCTGAATTTTATCTGCAGCTGGAGAAACTTGGCTGCCCTGCTCTCACCCTGGAGGGTTTTGCTACTAGGAAGGCTTTTAAGTGGGCCCTTTTGGGCATTTACTGTGGGCAGGGAGCTTCTTTCTCAGGATTTTCCAGGCCGCTTCCCCAAGGCCACCCTCCAGTTTGTCCCCCTCCTCTGCTCACTCACACAGGCTGGTGGCCCCCATGCCCTTCTCCACATCTCTGCCTTCTGGGACATCTTCCTCTTCCTCTGAGGCCCCTGCCAGGGAAGCAGTATGGTGCACTAGAACAAGCCTGGGCTAAGAGGTCAGAGGACCTCCATTAAACTCCTCCTGAGATGCTTCCTACCTGTAGGGCACCTTGACCTAGCGCATGAAGGGGTTGGCCATAATTGTGCAGATGAGAAAGCTAGAGCCTAGGTTAGCAAATAGAGAGCCATTGACCCTTACAATTCGACTCAATTCAATAAGTATTAAGAACCTACTATGTGTCAGGCACTGTCCTAAATGCTGGAGATACAGAAAGAGGCAAAGGACAGTCCCTGCCTCCAAGGAGCTTACAATCTAATGGCAGAGTTATTGTTCAGTCATTTTCAGTCATGTCCAACTCTTCATAACCCCATTTGGGGCTTTCTTGGCAAAGATTATGGAGTGGTTTGCCATTTCCTTCTCCAGCTCATTTTACAGATGAGGAAACTGAGGCAGAGAAGGGTAAGTGACTTGCCCAGGGTCACACATCTAGTAAGTGCCTGAGGCAGAGAGAGTAGTTTCAATTGAAGGATGAGATCAGATGCATTGCAGAAGTAGGAGTGAGTGAGAAGCGAGGAAGGGAGAGAAAGAGAGGAGTGCTGCAGGACATCTTGAAAGGATGGTAGGGATAGCCAAAGTTTGCTAATGTAATGCCATGCTCAGAGCTCACTGATAAAGCTCGCATTATCTATGTGGATTGGGCCCCAGGGCAGTAACTGTTCTAGCAGTAACTTTCTGGGCTGCTATCCTGAAGAGTCCATACCAGTGTGCCTGCCCTCAATCCGGCAACTAAGCAGACTTAGTGCTGTAGCAAAAGCATTTACTCAAACGATGGAGCAAGGACAATGACATGCTCCCAGAAGCACGTCAGGAGCCAGGAAGGGGGAAAGAAGGGGCACAAACTCAAGGACCGTGGTAGGAAGGCCTATCTGGAGAGGACACGCATGACCAAGACAATTCCCAAGGCAGATACTATAGAGTCTCTGTCTCTAGAGGGTCCTCAGGAAGCTGCTCTGCTGTTCAGTCACTCAGTAAGTATTTGTGAAGTGCCTACTATGTGCTAGGCACTGTGCGAAGCCCAGGGGATACAGAGAAAGGCAAAACCACAGTCCCTGCCCTCAGTCTAACAGCAGAGACAATGTGCCGACAGCTATGGTTCAGGATGTACACTGGAGATAAGCAACAGAAGCAGCCAGGTGACACAGCAGATAAAGTGGTGGGCCTGGAGTCAGGCAGGCTCACCTTCATGAGTTCAAATCCTCAGACACTTACTAGCTGGGGAAGTCACTTACCCCTATGTGCGTCAGTTTCCTCACTGTAAAATGAGCTGGAGAAGGAAATGGCCAACCACTCCAATATCTTTGCCAAGAAAACCCCAGTGAGATCACAGAGTCAGTCATGACAACTGTCATGGTTGGACCTGCCCCCTTTACGGAAAACACTTGGGTGGTAAATGAAGGATGGGTTGGAGTGGGGACAGACTTAAGGCAAGTGCCAGCAAGTCCTCAGTCTCCCAAGTCTTCACCGGAGTTCATTGAGTAGGGGGTACCATGGTCGGACTTGAGCTTTAAGAAGACCACTTTGTAGCTTAGCACACAGTGTCTTTACAAGATGAGCCAATCTGAAGATGGGCTGGTCAAGTAGGTCACCCAGTGGCTCTTCTGGCTCCTCACCAAGCTTTCCTGCCCAAGCCAGGAAGGTGACTTCACCCCTGGACTTTTCAGGATGGCATCCCTACCAGATGGGTCTGGACTCACTCTTCAATGGGCATCTGCAGTCCTTTTCTACCTCCAGCCACAGGCTAGGCTGGGGGGCTCCTGGGCTCTGTTCAGAGAGGTCAGCAGGCCCTTTGACTTTTTGGCAAATTCTTCCTCACTCACGCAGTCCCTAGCACTCAGTCAGTGTTCCTTAGGTCTTCTAGTTTTGGCTCAGTCCTCTTCACTATCTGAGAAAAGGTGGGAATGAAGTCTGCCCCTGGAGGCATAATCTTTGTCATTGTATTCTTCATTAGCAATTTAAGTATGCCAGCCTCCTGCCTTTTCCATCTGCAGAACTTTCACTGTCTCGTCTTAAGGCATCTCTGAGACTTTCAGCTTTTGTGGAAGTCTCATTAGGCTCCCCTCTTAGATCCAGCAATGAAAAGACTGGGGCATGCTCAGAACCAGCAACAAAGGAACTAGTCAGTAGGGAGATCTTACGGATTTGAGAATGGGAAAAGAGGGCAGTTGAGGAGGGGGATGGGATAAAGGGTACATAAAGGCATCGCCTTTGGCAAGAAGAAAGACTGCTCTTTGCCAGAGGCTAGGGGAAAGGAAGAGAGTGACTGATGATATCAAGAGGTTTTGAGATGAAAAGGATGGATGAGGAGGAAGTTCATGGAATGGCCTCATTTGTTTCCCAATAAAATAAGAGGCAAGATGGAGGATGCATTTCAGGAAGGACAAGAATGTTTGGAATGGCTTCTAAGTGAGGAGTGAAATGGGGAATCAATGAGGGAGGATTGAAAGGATTGCCATGCTGCAGTGGGGCCACTTCAGCGTTGGACGACATGACCCAGGCAGCATGAGCCCCCCCAGCTTCATTCACCAGCTCATGAGTAGGAGTGGAAGAGGGGGATGAGGTTTTATCTGTAGAAGATCAGAGACAGGACCATCACAGAGCTCAAATGGCTAACTCCTGGGTTAAGGTGGAGACAGAAGAGTGGGAAGTCAGGGCAGGGGTAATGGCCCAAGGAGTATTGATAGGTAACTGGAATGCAAGTCTTAATGAGGGCAAAGAACAAGTTGAGGCGGGGGGGAGAAGAAGGGAGAGGCAGGGGCAGAGACGAATAAGAGGAGGTTATGGTCAGAGAAGAGGATGTCCTAGTTTCTAATGGGGACATGGGTAACAGCAAGACTGGTGTGTGACCATCCCTGTGGATGGCTAAGGTGGAATGAAGATGTCAGCCAGTAGGTGCACTCTGGACTCTGTAGGCACCATAGTGGTTGAACCCACTGGCCAGCAAGAGGTGGGTCCAAATCCGCCTCAGATACTTACCATCTGTGTGACTTAGAGCAGGAGTTTTAACCTCTTTTGTGCCCATTTACTCACCTGTAAAATGGGGAGGCTGGATCGCCTCTAAGTGCCCTGTGGCTCTGAATCTAAGATGCTGTGCTGGAATGATACTTAAAGCACTTTGCCAAGCAAAGGGGCTACAAAGAGATTAACAGATAGGTGCCCGAGATGAGGTTATGGTCACGTGTAGAAGATTAACAGATAGGTGCCCGAGATGAGGTTATGGTCACGTGTAGAAGATTAACAGATAGGTGCCCGAGATGAGGTTATGGTCACGTGTAGAAGTTCAGCATGATATGGGAGCTACAATAATAATGACAACAACAATGAAGCATGTTGCGCACAGCAAGTATTTGTCGGTGATGGTGATGAGAAGCTGCCTGAGCTTCTGCCCCAAACCAGCAATCCAGAACATTCCAGTAGAGAAAGAAAAGGGAAGCAAGGGGTAGATCAGACCCGTCCGCCATCCCCTCGAGAATCCAAAGCTGCTCACATTCCGCGTGTTCTGTGCCCCACAGGTTTCGCTTCAGCGGCCGCATCCTGGGCCTCGCCCTCATCCACCAGTACCTCCTGGACGCCTTCTTCACGAGGCCCTTCTACAAGGCCCTGCTCCGGCTGTGAGTGTGTCTCTGCGGTCTTCTCCTTGCACCCCCATCCCCCGCAGGAGACAGACAGCTGGGTGCTTGCTTTCTGAAGTCTGGGTGGGTCCAGAACCCTCCCACCCACCCTCATCTTGCCACCCTAGTCCCTGCGCCCGTCACTGTAGTCAAAATGCTTGGGAGTTCTCAGCCAGAAAGGACAAGCTGTCAGCAACAGAGGCTTGAGGGCTGAGTGTCTGTGGCTGGGGATGACGGCGGTCTTCCTGTCCGCTGGCTAGGGACTGCACTTGTCTCCTCTGTTCACCATGTTTGGGTTTTCTGGGCTAAATTCTTTAACACAGAGCAGAGAATTTGGGGTCAGAGTTGAGCCAAGTCAAGCCAATCAGCATTTATTAAGTGCTTACCATGTGCCAGGCACTGTGCCCAACACTCAGGGTACAAAGAAAGGCAAAAAACTGACCCTTGCCCTCAAGGAGCATCCAGGCTAATGATAAAAGATCCTGAGTTCCAATCCCAGCTCTGCCTTTCCCTGAATCACATTGGGCAGGTCACTTAACCATTCTAAAGTGATGATAATAAATATGCTATTATGAAGGGCCTCTATATGCATTGCGGTGAAGGTGCCAACCTGTATGAGTGGAGGGGCTTTCCTCCCCTGGGATTTCCCTGCCTCCTGAAATGTCCATGTCCCATGCTCCGATGATCTATGACCCCGGAGGTTTAGAGGGAGCTCAGCCAAGGGTTTCCGAGGGTAGGCTGACATGCGTCAGCCGTGCCCATGGCTGCACCTGGTGCTCCCGGCCTCTCTCCTCCTGACCCCTCCCTGCAGGCCCTGCGACCTGAGCGACCTGGAGTACCTGGATGAGGAGTTCCACCAGAGCCTGCAGTGGATGAAGGACAACAACATCACGGACATCTTGGACCTCACCTTCACTGTGAACGAAGAGGTGTTTGGGCAGGTCAGTGTCCCTGCCAGAGAGCTGGGGCAGCGAAGGCTGCACCAGGGGGCTGTTCTGGTCTGCCAGCAGAGAGGAGCAAAGTGCCCCCGCCCAAGTAAGGCGCTGCCCTCAATATTAACTCAACCACAATCAGAATGATCACTTTTTAAAGCCCTTCCCTTCCCTCTCCCCTTCCTCACGCCCAGGATGGATGCTGTGTCCTCATCCCAGCCACTCCAGCTTACACAGTCCAGACTGCTGGCGGCAGCCCACCCCCAAGCCCCCTCCAGGAGGACTTTCTCTCCATCCTCTCTGGGAGGTTAGAGCTGTCCACAGCTCTCCTGACCCGAGTCACATCTGGGTCTGTCCCATCACGTGAATTCAGCTTTAATCCAACAAGGCCTGCCTTCTACTCCACTTCCACTCAGTGACCACATCTCCACACGCTTCACCTTTTGGAAGGAAAGTCCTTCCTTTCCTGGCCAACAAACAGCACACCTTCTTTTAAAATAAGTACATGAAAAATAAGTACACTCACTGGGCTGTCAGGCCGCGCACTTAATGAAAAGACAGAAATGATTCTCCGGGCATCACTGCCCATCTACAATGACCATCCCTGACCCTCTATAGAGTGGGCGCTTTAAAGTTTGCTAACCTAGCTCTCCCTAGAGTAGATGAGGCCACATTAACCCTGTCGTGTAGCTTCAGATTATTTCCTGTTTGTTCAGCCTAAAAGAAGTGACTTTCATTGTTAGCCATAGTTTGAAATAGGCATTTCCTACCCTTGGGCCAGGGGCTTGGTAGTGACCATTCAGCAGTTTGGTAAGGAGGGGTGGGGCAGGGAAAATAAGTACTAAGAAACTCTCTTTTATCACCAATGACAGAAAATATTGTGAATCAGGAGCTCCTGAAACTGAGCCCAACACCCAAATGTCAATAGGAAAAGGGCCCTGATTTCCACAGCAGCTGAGAAGGTTTCTGCCCTGAACACGTTCATGTCATCCCCAATGGTCTCACTAAGAGCTTCCTTCACCCTACTGGACCCTGCAGTGCATCCCCCAGTACGTTTAACCTGACACCCGCAGAACACCCCCTGGCTTTGTAGTCAGAGGCCTTGGCTGCTCAAAGCCCAGCTCAGTCATTTCTTCCTTGCCTGAGTGACCTCGGACAACAAACTCTCTGTATATTAGTTTCCTCATCTGTAAAATGAGGAGGTTAAAGTTAGTGGCTCCTAAGGTCTTTTCTAGATCCAAATCTATGATCCCATCATTTGATGTTGTTTTTATCTTTCTTTCCTTCTTTTTTTCTTTGTTTTGTTTCATTTTGTTTTGTTTTGTTTTGTTTTGTTTTTGAGGAAATTGGGATTAAGTGACTTGCCCAGGGTCACACAGCTAGGAAGTCTCTGAGTTCAATCTTGAATTCAGGTCCTCCTAATTCCAGGGCCAGGATATTGTTTTCTAATGACCAGGTGCTCCCTACCTTCAAGAAAGAAAAGGAAGATGCTCAGTACTGTCCTGGGGCAGAACCTAGAGCCATTTTGCTTACCTTTTCTATATCTTTTCTCAGGAGAAAAAAGCAAACTTTTGAAACCCACATCCAACTGGGAGGTGAGCAGAAGAAAGAAACCTTAACCTACTTTTCTTTTTCCCTGGAAGGTGACAGAAAGAGAGTTGAAATCTGGGGGTGCGAATACCCAGGTGACAGAAAAAAACAAGAAGGAATACATCGAGAGAATGGTGAAGTGGCGGGTGGAGCGTGGCGTTGTGCAGCAGACAGAGGCACTTGTCCGTGGCTTCTATGAAGTAAGCTGCTCTGCTTCTTCTTTCTCCTCCTCCTCTTCTTCCTGTTCCTTCTACTCCTACTCCTTCATCCTACCTCTCATCCTTCTCCTTCTCCCCTTCTTCTTTTCTCTTCTTCATCCTCCTCATCCCCTTCTCCTCTTCCTCCTCCTCATCTTCCTTTTCCTCCTCATCCTTCTTTTCATCCTCCTCCTCTTCATCATCCTTCCTTCTCCTCTTCCTCCTCCTCCTCATCCTTCTTTATCTTTCTCTTCCTCCTCCTCCTCATTATCATCCTTTCTCCTCTCTCTTCTTCCTCTTCTCTTTGTCTTCCTTTTCTTCCTCCTCCTCCTCTTCCTTTTCCTCCTCTTTCTCTTCTTCCTCCTCCTCCTTTGCTGAAGGAGCAGCCCCAGGTACCTTTCTGCCAGGCTTGGCCATGTCCTTTTACTAGGTGTTTGGTTGGGGGAGGGCTCTGTGGAGTCACGCAGGATGAAAATCCACCTCCCAGAGATGAACAAAAGCAAAGAGGACAGTCTGCATATTCCCGAAGAACTGACAACACGCCCACCTGTTGGCAGCCAAGAAAGACAACATGTGGAGTTCCCCTTCTGGGAGCCAAGATGGTAGAGTGAAAAGGTTGTTGCTCTCACTCTCCCCTATCAACCTCTGAAAACCCAGAAAATATCACCCCAGAAAAAAAACCCTGAAACACCTGAGCTAGAAGAAAGATGGGGAGCAGCAGTGCAGGGGCCCCAGGCAGATAAGTACCCTGTGGCATTCATCTCAAAGGAGGTGAAGAAAACAACCTAAAGGCTTCCTAAAGCCCCGGCCATGCTGGTTCCAACCCAACACCAGGTGAGGTGAGTTGTCGGAGCCCTGCAGCCTCCAATTGTGAAGAAATCCTGAAGCCCAGGTGGTAGAACCAGCAAACACCAACACCTGGACCTCCGTGTGCCTCAGTGAGGGCAGGGGGAAGCAGTGGAAACCAGCTTAGAAAATCACCAGGTGCCTCGGAACTCTACCGCAAAGGAATCTTCCAGTGCATTAGCAGAAATGAGGGAGACAACACTGCAGGGGTCTCCAGGCAGATAAATACCCTGCAGCACCCATCTAAAAGGAGCTGAAGAAAGCTAAAGGAAAGGAAAAGCAGACAACCTAGAAAAGCCCCAGCCTTGCTAATTCCAGCCCAACATGAGGTAAGCTGCCAGAACCCTAGAGCCTCTAATTACCAACATAAGAGGCCCCAGCACACAAAGCCAGTGACCAAGACCTAGGCTCCCAACACAGGAAGCTTGGGTCAATACCCTCTGTTTCCCAGCAGGAGAGCTCAATCTCATTAAAGGCCAGGGAATAAAGAAACACCATGAGTAAAAAGAAACATACCATAGATTCATATTACAAGAAGAGTGACGATCAAGACAGAAATTCTGAAGAGAGAACAACATTGTCAACAAACCCACATCTGCAACAACAAAAGGGAATATGAACTGGTCTGAAGCCCAAAAAGCCTTCTTAGAAGAGCTCAAGAAGGATTTTAATAGTCAAATGAGAGAGGTAGAAGAGTCCTTCAAAAATACAATTGGCCAATTGGAAAAAAAATACACTGAAGAAAACAAGTCCCTAAAAAACACAATTGGCCAATTGAAGAAGGAAGTACAAAAACTAACAGAAGAAAACAATCTGTTAAAAACTAGAATTGGACAAATGGAAACTAATGTCTCTATGAGAGAGCAAGAATCAGTCAAACAGAAACAAAAAAAAATAAAAAAATAGATGAAAACATAAAATACCTCATCAGTAAAACAACCAACCTGGAAAACTGACTCAGGAGAGACAATTTAAAAATTATTGGACTACCTGAAAATCATGACGCAAAACAGAGCCTGGACAGTATCTTTCAGGAAATCATAAAGGAAAACTGCCCAGAAGTCCTAGGATCAGAAGGGAAAATAACCATAGAAAGAATCCACCAATCACCACCTGAAAGAGATCCCAAATTGACAACACCAAGGAATATAATAGCAAAATTCCAAAATTACCAGATGAAAGAGAAGGTGCTGCAAGCAGCCAGAAAGAAACAATTTAAATATCATGGAACCACAGTCAGGATTACACAGGACCTTGCAGCTTCTACATTAAAAGACCGCAGGGCGTGGAACATGATATTCCATAAGGCAAAGGAGCTTGGAATGCACCAAGAATCAATTATCCAGCAGAAATAAGCATCATTTTTCAAGGGAGGAGGTGGATATTCAACAAAATAGGAGATTTCCAAACTTTCCTGATAAAAAGACCAGAGCTCAACAGAAAATCTGATCTACAAGTACAGGACTCCAGAAGGACTTAAAAAGGTAAATGGAACAGAAAGATAGAATATGCTGTTAATAAGGGGGGGGTGCTGATTAAACCCCTATAAGAGAATATGACACTTGCAACCCTTGAGAACTGTATTGTTATTACACCATGTTAAAGGAGTATACAAAAGAAGGTGGATATTAGTTGACTTTGAGGTAATGACAAAAAAAAAATCTAATCAAGTGGATTAAATGGATCCAAATAAGTGGATCACTCTGATCTTAGAAAATGTACTGAGAAAGGAGGAGGCAGACAAGGGTAAATTACATTACAGGAAAAGCCACAAAGTCCTATTACAGCAGAGGGAAAGAAGGGAGGGGGTAGTATTGTTTGAACCTTACTCTCATCAGAGTTGGCTCAAGAAGGGCATAACACGATCAGTTAGGTATAGAAATCTAACTTGCCCTATAGGCAGTAGGAGGGAAAAGGGGAAAGAAAAGGGAGGGGAGATAAAAGGGAGGGAAGTAGCAGTAAGGGTAAAGGGGAAGAAAAGGGAAAGGGATAATAAAAGGGGGGAGGGACTGAAGGAGGCGGTGGTCAAAAGCAAAACACTAGTGAAGGCGGGAAAGGAAAAAGGAGCAAGAAAAACATAAAGGGGGGGAAGGATGGAGAAAAAGACACAGATAGTAATCATAACTGTGAATGTGAATGGGATGAACTCTCCCATAAAACAGAAATGGATTGCAGAATGGATTAAAAACCATAATCCTACAATATGTTGTTTACAGGAAACACATTTGAAAAAGAGTGACACATACAGGGTAAAGGTAAAAGGCTGGAGCAGAATATATTATGTTCAGCTGAAGTAAAAAAAGCAGGGGTAGCAATCCTGATCTCAGACAAAGCAAAAGCAAAAATAGATCTAATCAAAAGAGATAAGGAAGGAAACTACATCCTGCTAAAAGGCACCATAGACAATGAAGTAATATCATTACTAAACATATATGCACCAAATGGTATAGCATCCAAATTCTTACAGGAGAAGTTCAGGGAGTTACAGGAAGAAATAGACAGCAAAACTATACTAGTGGGGACCTGAACCTCCCCCTCTCTGCACTAGATAAGTCTAACCACAAAATAAACAAGAAAGAAGTTAAGGAGGTGAATAGAACATTAGAAAAGTTAGGTATGATAGACCTCTGGAGAAAACTGAATGGGGATAGAAAGGAATATACTTTTTTCTCAGCAGTACATGGCACATACACAAAAATTGACCATGTACTAGGGCATAAAAACCTCACAATCCAATGCAGAAAGGCAGAAATATTAAATGCATCCTTTTCAGATCATGACAATAAAAATTATATGTAATAAAGGGCCATGGAAAGATAGACTAAAAAATAATTGGAAACTAAATAATCTAATCCTAAAAAATGATTGGGTCAAACAACAAATCATAGAAACAATCAATAATTTCATTCAAGAGAATGACAATAATGAGACAACATACCAAAACCTATGGGATGCAGTGAAAGCAGTTCTTAGGGGAAGTTTTATATCTCTAAATGCTTACATAAATAAAATAGAAAAAGAGGAGATTAATGAATTGGGCATACAACTAAAAAAACTAGAAAAAGAACAATTAAAAATCCTCAACTAAACACCAAATTAGAAATATTGAAAACCAAAGGAAAAATTAAAAAATTGAAATTAAGAAAACTATTGAACTAATAAATAAAACTAAGAGCTGGTTTTATGAAAAAACCAATAAAATAGATAAACCTTTGGTTAATTTAATTTAAAAAAAGAAAGAAGAAAACCAAATTACTAGTATCAAGAATGAAAAGGGTGAAGCTACCACCAAGGAAGAGGAAATTAAAACAATAATTAGGAATTATTTTGCCCAACTATATGCCAACAAATTTGACAATCTTAGTGAAATGGATACATATTTACAAAAATATAAATTGCCCAGATTAACAGAAGAGGAAGTAAAATACTTAAATAACCCCATCTCAGAAAAAGAAATTGAACAAGCCATTGATGAACTCCCTAGGAAAAAATCTCCAGGGCCAGATGGATTTACATGCGAATTCTATCAAACATTTAAAGAACAATTAATTCCAATACTATATAGACTATTTGGGAAAATAGGTGAAGAAGGAGTCTTACCAAATTCTTTTTATGATACAAATATGGTGTTGATACCTAAACCAGGAAGAGTCAAAATAGAGAAAGAAAATTATAGACCAATTTCTCTAATGAATATAGATGCAAAAATTTTAAACAAAATACTAGCAAATAGATTGCAGCAACTTATCACAAGAATAATACACTATGACCAGGTAGGATTTATACCAGGAATGCAGGGTTGGTTCAATATTAGGAAAACTATCAGCAATTGAGCATATCAACAACAAAACCAACAGAAACCACATGATCATCTCAATAGATGCAGAAAAAGCTTTTGATAAAATACAACACCCATTCCTATTAAAAACACTAGAAAGCATAGGTATAAATGGAGTCTTCCTTAAAATAATAAATAGCATTATCTAAAACCTTCAGCAAGCATTATATGTAATGGGGACAGGCTAGAAGCATTTCCAATAAGATCGGGGTGAAACAAGGATGTCCATTATCACCACTGTTATTCAATATTGTACTGGAAACTTAGCTTTAGCAATAAGAGAAGAAAAAGAAATTGAAGGCATTAGAATAGGCAAAGAAGAAACAAAGCTATCACTCTTTGCAGATGACATGATGATATACTTAGAGAATCCTAGAGAATCAAGTAAAAAACTACTTGAAATAATAAACAACTTTAGCAAAGTTGCAGGCTATAAAATAAACCCACATAAATCATCAGCATTTCTATATATTACCAACAAAGCCCAACAGCAAGAGATAGAAAGAGAAATCCCATTTAAACTTACTGTAGACATTATAAAATATTTAGGAGTCTACCTCCCGAAACAAACCCAGGAACTCTATGAACACAATTACAAAACACTTTTCACACAAATAAAATCAGATCTAAATAATTGGAAAAACATCAGTTGCTCATGGGTAGGCCGAGCTAATATAATAAAAATGACAATCCTACCTAAGCTAATTTACTTATTCAGTGCCATACCAATCAAACTACCAAAAAATTATTTTATAGAGTTAGAAAAAATAATAACAAGATTCATTTGGAAAAACAAAAGGTCCAGAATATCAAAGGAACTAATGAAAAGAAATGCAGGGGAAGGTGGCCTAGCAATTCCAGATCTTAAATTGTATTATAAAGCAGCAATCATCAAAACTGCTTGGTACTGGCTAAGAAATAGGGAGGTGGATCAGTGGAATAGGTTAAATATGCAAGACACAGTAGTCAATGACTATAGTAATCTATTATTTGATAAACCCAAAGACCCCAGCTTCTGGGATAAGAACCCACTCTTTGAAAAAAACTGCTGGGAAAACTGGAAAAGAGTATGGCAGAAACTAGGCATAGACCCAAATCTCACACCATATACCAAAATAAAGTCAAAATGGGTTCATGACTTAGATATAAAGGCTGATACCATAAGTAAACTGGGAGAACAAGGAATAGTTTACCTATCAGATCTATGGAGAACAGAAGAATTCATGACCAAACAGGAGATAGAGAACATTATGAAAAGCAAAATGGATAATTTTGATTACATTAAATTGAAAAGTTTTTGCACAAACAAAGCCAATGCAACTAAGATTAGAAGGAAGGTAGAAAATTGGGAAAGAATTTTTACAACCAGTCTCTCTGATAAAGGCCTCATTTCTAAAATATATAGAGAATTAAGACAAATTTATAAGAACACAAGCCATTCCCCAATTGATAAATGGTCAAAGGATATGAACAGACAGTTCTCAGATGAAGAAATTAAAGCCATCTATAGTCATATGAAAAAATGCTCTAAATCGTTATTGATTAGAGAAATGCAAATCAAAACAACTCTGAGGTACCACATCACACCTATCAGATTGGCCAACATGACAAAACAGGAAAATGATAAATGTTGGAGAAGATGTGGGAAAATTGGAACACTAATACATTGTTGGTGGAGTTGTGAAATGATCCAACCATTTTGGAGAACAATTTGGAACTATGCCCAAAGGGCTACAAAAATGTGCATACCCTTTGATCCAGCAATAGCACTTCTAGGGCTATATCCCAAAGAGATCAAACAAATGGGAAAAGGACCCACATGTACAAAAATATTCATAGCAGCTCTTTTTGTGGTGGCAAAGAATTGGAAATTGAGAGGATGCCCATCAATTGGGGAATGGCTGAGCAAGTTGTGGTATATGAATGTAATGGAATACTATTGTGCTATAAGAAATGATGAACAGGCTGACTTCAGAAAAACCTGGAAAGACTTATATGGTCTGATGCTGAGTGAAGTGAGAACCAAGAGGACTTTGTACACAATAACAGCCACTTTATGCAATGACTAATATTGTTAAACTGAACCTTTCTCAGCATTACAAGGATTTAGGACAATTCCAGAGGCCTTGGGATGGAAAATCCAAAGAAAGAACTATGGAAGTCGAATCAATATCACTTATTTTTACCTTCTGTTGAGTTTTGTTTCATCTCCCATTGGTTTTGATTTTTACTTACAACTTCACTAATGTGAAAATATGTTTAATGGGTATGTAAATGTAAAGCCTATATCATATTGTGCTCCATCTTGGGGAGGGTGGGGGGGAGGAAGGGGGAGAAAAATTTTCAACTCAAAAGCATATGGAAGTGATTATTGATAAATCAAAATAAATTAATAAAATTTTTAAAAAAGACAAGACGTCGGCTTGCAGTGGCAGGAGGTTGATGGCTGCCAGAGCCATGATCTCCTGCTCCTCAAGGCCAGTGAATGAGAGATTTACTCATCGCTAAGGGAATCTCCTTATGCAAGTGACATTTGCAAAGCTAGTGGGGAAAGAAGCTCCCTGGAATCTAATTGCTTGGAAAAACTTGTCCAGGTGAAATTCTTCTGAATTCAGACTGTGAAAATGAGTGGTGTGTAGGGTGGAGAAAACTCTCACAGGCCACGGTTTGGTTTTTTTGTAGACTTATTCTGTGCCAGGCACAGGTATGGAATTAACTGGTTTCTATTGGGTCTCAGCTGACCTCCCCTTGTAGAATGCCTCTCTTTAAAAAATAAATAAATAAATGGATGGTGTTTTGACAGGTCAACATGCCTGGAAATCCTTTTCTGAATATTTGAGTTTTTTCCTTTGGGATTTTACTCTGAGTGGGGACTGAAAGCTGCCATTATTGCCCAGATGACTGGGTGCTGCTCACATCTGCCTGCTGGTGGGAGGATGGTGGCCTGGCTCCCAGGGGACTAATCCCCAGAACTCTGCTCCCTGAGGGATGACCTTGGTCAGTCACATGGAGCCTGATGCGGTTTCCAATGTACCGCTACAAGTACCAGAAAACGAGTTTTTGGTGAGAGACAACGCACCCCAAGTGAGAAGGTGATTCTTAGTGCTTTGACAACAATGCCATGTGATGCCCACAATGGGGTCTGAAGGACTTTGACTACCTGGACCTTCATCCAGGTGGTTTTACTTGGACTTCTCCAAAAACGGAATTCAGCTTGTGCCCAGAATTACTCAGAGACATCATGAGGCAGGAGAGGCAGGAAACAGGGTACGTTATCTTCAGTGTTACAGAGAGGTAGGTAGAGCCAAAACTAGCCCCAAAGTGCCCTCAAATCAGCTTGTGGTTTCTTATGAAAAAATAATACTGGAAATAACTTTCCAAATTCAGTTGAACCAAAGGAATGAGTAATGTTGTTGCCCTCTAGCGAAGCTCCCATCACCCGTACCTAGCTGCAGCTTTGCAGTCAAGACAGTTGCTAGCCCAGGAATGGCTTGGTTGCATTCCTGAGGTTTGTTTGTAACAAACAGATGCTTGGAATCCTGAGCCCATTCTCTAAGAGAAGCCACAGAAGTTCCCAGGACAGCCTACCAGGGCCTGGCTTACTCATACCAGAGCTGAAGCAAACTGTTCCTGGAGCTGCATAAGTTAATGTATAACCTTGTTTCAAATGGAAATCACAGGACTCTCTCTCCACCTGGAGTCTCCAGGAGCGCATCTCCAGCTGCCCTGGCATCGAGAGTGAAGATACATGGAGGAGAGCAAGGTTACTTTGTGGGGGAGAGGCCACATTCCTCCCAGCTCCCACTCACACGAGCCCCAGCACTCTGAGCCCTCGGGCCAAGCTGCCAGACAGCTTCAGACCATGGAGAACACCTTTGTGAGGGTTGACGTGAGCATCTCGGCTCTACAGGGGCCTCCACTGGCAGGGTGGGCGAGGGGCAGCGGGGCTGCCTTGGCCGGCTGGGTCCATTTGAAATGGTTTCTTCGAAGTTCCAGGCCAACGTGCATTTTGTTCCCATTTTAGTCTCTCCCAGGACATCAAAGCTAACTTTGATTGTACAGTTTATTAGCGGCTCGCTCCAATGCAGAATAAACACAACACATCCATCGTAATAAAAAGGCAAAGCCCACCGTTCCTGGCCACTGCTTGTAGGAGGCTCGCTCCTGGGCAGAGCTCACTTCTAAACTGTCGCTTTCAGCCAGGGCCTGGAGGCTAAGGAAGCCCAAGGCACGTGCTCCCGGCCCGAGCTGCTTCTCCAGAAGGCCCCTGGCCACAGGAAGGCAGACAGTCAGCAAATGTTTATTAAATGTGTGCCAGATACGGGGCTAAGCACCGAGGATACCAAGGAGAGCAGAAACATGGCCCTGCCCTCAAGAAGCTTCCGTTCTCCCACGTGTAAACACCCCTCTTAATACAAGCTATGCAGCGTGTGCCAGGGAAGGCACTGGTGGGGGCAGCGGCAGGCTCCGGAGCTCTGGGCGATGTGGCGGACTCTTTGTGTTTCAGGTTGTGGACTCAAGACTTGTCTCCGTCTTTGATGCCAGGGAGCTGGAGCTGGTCATCGCTGGCACTGCGGAGATAGACCTGAACGACTGGCGCAACAACACGGAGTACCGAGGGGGTAGGTGGCGGGGGGGGGGGGGGACGTGAAGGAGGTGACCGGGGAGCGAGGTGACCGGGGAGCGAGGTGATGGGGTGCTAAGTGACAGGGGACAGGGGCGACTGGGGATCCAGGTGACCCGGCAGCCGGGGCTGCCACCAGGCGTGGGCTGGAGCCAATCGTTAAATTACCAGTGTCCGGCATTTACACCTAGGGAATAGGCATCACCGGGGTGTGATTGATTGTCTAGACTCAAGAAAGTGATGGAGGGAATGTTAATAAAGAGGGCTAATCTAAGAGCAGGTTGTGAATGCATTTTTCCCCTTTTTTGTTAAATGCTTTCCAGCCCATCCCAGGCTAGCCCCCACAATGAGCTGTACAAAGAAGTTAAATAACTCTGACCTAAGGAGGCTACTTGGGCTCATAGAATTTGGCAGTCTGGGACCTGTGTTCAACTCCTGACTCTGCCAATTACTGCTTTGTGTGATCTTGGGCAGGTCCCTAACTTTCTGGTTCTGGACTCATTTCCTCATCTGGAAAATGAGGAATTTGAACTGAATAGTTAATTAGGCCCACAGTGATTAGAGCATAATGACTTGAAGTCAGGAAGTCCTGAGTTCAAATCCAGCTTCAAATAGTTACTTGCTATGTGACCCTGTGCAAGTCATTTAAATTCTATCTACCTGAGTTTCCTCAGTTGTGCATTAAGAATAATAATAATAACAATAACAGCACGTATCTCCCAGGATGATTATGAGGACCAAATGACATATCAGTAAAGCACTCTGAAAACCTTAAAGCGCTGTGTAAATGCTAGTGATGCTGATGTTGATGATAACTTCTAACACCTTTCCCAGTTCTAAACAGATGATCCTAATTACCTGGGATTCAACTCACAACCTTTCCCCTCCTGATTTTCTAGCTAGAATGTGCCTTGGAGAGGCTGCCCCCTCCCAAAGGGACATGCACATGCACACACCTCATTCATGCACTTAGGAGGGAAAGTGTTCTTTATTTGTTATCTGTTGAAAACTTTTACAGCTTCTCTGAAACCTTTGAAGCCACCACTAATCCCTGCTCACACTGGATAACTGGACAAAACCCATGGGCAGATGCACCATCTCTTATCCACTAGTGGGTTGGTGATGATCTTATGGGGACTTAACAGGTTGGACCTTAGACCAGATGGAGAGAGGTGTTCATAGTCCTTGAAGTGTGGCTAGCTCAGTACAGCCCATCTGAGCTGTTTGTGTTCCAGTGACATAGTGTATTATATCCTGGGTCACCGCTATGCTAAAGGTGGGCATCAAGGCTTTTCTTTTCTTTTTTTTTTTTGGAGGCAAAAAGAGTTAAAGGGACAGTCCTATGAGGCTTTATTTATGTGTTCTGTGTCAAACACAAAGCTTCTCTCTGTCTGTCTCTCTGTCTGTCTCTCTCTCCTTCCTCCCTCCCTTTTCTCTGTCTCTCTCTGTCTCTGTTTCTCTCTTCTTCTCTGTCTTTTTTCCTCTATGTCCCTCTTTGTTGCTCTCCATCTCTGTCTCTCTCACTCTCTGACCGTCTTCACCTCTCCTTCCAACTTTAGGTTACCATGATGGGCATATCGTAATCCGGTGGTTCTGGGCAGCAGTGGAGAGGTTTAACAATGAACAAAGGCTAAGATTACTTCAGTTTGTTACTGGAACCTCAAGTGTACCCTACGAGGGCTTCGCTGCTCTCCGTGGGAGCAATGGGCTCCGTCGCTTCTGTATTGAGAAATGGGGGAAAATAACCTCCCTTCCCAAGTAAGAAGGAATTCTGTAAGTGGTGGGCAAGCCAATAGTGGAAGGAAGGAAGGAAGGAAGGAAGGAAGGAAGGAAGGAAGGAAGGAAGGAAGGAAGGAAGGAAGGAAGGAAGGAAGGAAGGAAGGAAGAAGGAAGGAAGGAAAGGAAAGGAAGGAAGGAAGAAGGGAGGAGGAGGAGAGAGGAGAGGGTTCCTGAATGCCAGAATCCATGTCTATTCATCTTTGTCATTTCCTTGGATGCCCATTACCTTCCCTTGTGCCTCAATGGATATGGTCTCTGTGGTCTGGTTTGGAGGGTGGGGCAGCTGGGACAGGCAGATACCTCCCCTCCTCTACCAAGGCTGAGGGATAAAGGGGAAATCCCCAGCAGTGTCCCCTAAGGACTGTCTGAGCTGAGGAGGCTCAAGCACCAAGAAGTAATTGGGCCTTCCTCCAGCTGAGATGTTTGAGCATCATGGGAAGCTGTGCAGACCAAAGGGAATGTATTTACAGCCATACGAATGTCCAGTTGGTGAGGAGAAAGGCATTCCTTGACTTCCAGAGTCAAACAGAAATTGTTTGTAGGACCTACTCTCTGGAACTCCCCAGCTTCCTTGGGCGATTTTAACATAGATAACCAGGGGCTGACAGTTCTGGCTTGATTTGGAACTTCTGTTGTCAGGCACCTATGTGGAGGAAGTTCCTTCCACTTAGGCTGACTGCTAAGTATTCTGAAATCCATTGTCTTACAAAGTCGCCTGGGCCTGGAGGTGGAATGACTTGCCCAGGGTCACACAGCCAACTCTAATTGGTATTGACCACTCTATAATAACTATTAACAGGATCCATAGGGAATTAAAAGTTAAAGGAACAGTTGTTGTTAAGTCATTTTTCAGTTGTATCTGACTCTTCATGACCCCTTTTGGGGTTTTCTTGGCAAAGATACCAAAATGGTTTGCCATTTCCTTCTCCGGCTCATTTTACAGATGAGGAAACTGAGGCAGAGTTAAGTGATTTGCCTAGGATCACATAGATAGTAAGTATCTGAGATCACATTTGAACTCAGGTCTTTCTGACACCAAGCCCAGCATTCTATTCACTACACTACCTAGCTGCCTGAAAGAAACAGTAGATATAGTAAAATTTTTTTAAAAAATTAAAAAACAACCATGTCCAGAGCCATCAGAACAGCACTGAGCTTGTCAAGTAGCCTCAGGGAGTCCTTCCTGAAAATGACAGGTGTGCCCCAGCTGAGGTTTCTTCACTTGTCTACATCTGTGATTGCTTATGGGCTGTGCTCCAGGTAGGGCAGGCAGACAGAGGCTATTTAAAGTCCACAGGGTGAGGGCACTGTCCAACTTGATTCCAGGTTCTAAGTTTCTCTGCCTCAAACATATAAAATCCTTCGATGCTTCTCCAGATGGAACAGCTTGGATCCTCTGTGTCATGTGGCTGCAGGGGCTTATATCTATTCTTTAAATTTAATATTTTATTTTCCCCCAATTACATGTAAAAACAATTTTAGCATGCTGTTTTTTCAAATTTTGAGCTCCAAATTCTCTTCCTCCCTCCCTCCCCTCCCCCTGCAACAGGAAGGCAAGCAATTTAACACAGGTTATACATGTGCAGTCATGCAAAACATATTGCCAAGTAGGTCATGTTGTGAAAGAAAACACAGACAAAAAAAAAAAAAACAAACCAAGAAAAACAAAGTAAAGAAAAAATGTGCTTCACTCTGCTTCTGACTCCATCAGGCACTGTTTTTCATCATAAGTCCCTCAGATCGTTGTCTTCCTGAGAAGAGCTAAGTCATTTACAGTTCTTCAGTGAACAATATCACTTTTACTATGTGCAGCATCCTCCTGGTTCTAGTCACTTCACTTTGCATCAGTTCATGTGACTCTTGTCAGGTTTTTCAGAAACCATCTTGCTCATCATTTCTTATAGCACAATAGTATTATTCCATTACATTCATACGCTACGACTTGGGAAGTGAAGCTAGTGACCGTGCACAGCCCTTCCTCACTCAAATCAAATTCAATCGCAAGTCATGTCATCATCTCCCTGATGTCCTGGTCCTCTTTGAGAATGAACGACAAACTACAACCTGTAAGTAGTCCCGAGCTGCCTGAATGGTGACCCCGCTGGCCACTTCCATTTGGCCAACTCCTCCCTCCCCTCCCCTCCCCTCCTCTCCTCCTCTCCCCTCTCCTCAGGTATCATGCCCTTACCCAAGGGTGTTCTGCCCTAAGGAGGGTAAATTTTGATGGCCGAAAGCTTCCTACTTAACTTGGGGCTTACTGGCTAGATCTCTCTCTCCAAGACCAAGACTTAAACCCAATTCACTCTGGAGCTCACAGATTGGACAACAATGAGTCCCTGCCCAAGCACCACTTAATGTCTATTTTTTGGGCCCTCTGCGCTCAGGGTGAATGTAAATAGAAAATGTTTCTCTTTAGGCCAGCAACCCTGAGGGTCTTCCCCTCCTAGTTTTTTTGTTTTTGTTTTTGTTTTTGTTTATAAAGGGGCTATCTCTTGACTCTCTTTTTTTTCCCATGCGGCAATTAGGGTTCAGTGGCTTGCCCAGAGTCACACAGCTAGTGTTACGTGTCTGAGGCCATATTTGAACTCAGGTCCTCCTGACTCCAGAGCCAGGGCTCTATCCCCTACAGCCTTGACTCACTTCTTATAGAGGCCCATTCACTGAACGGGCATTGCCTCACTCAAAAGGAGAACCTTAGAAGACCTTAGGTTAAAAGGGCCAAGGTCTCCCATTGCATCCTGGGCCACCTCCAGTCATCCTGACGGCTATCTGGCCACTGCACCGAGACGGCTCTGGAGGAGAGAGTGCGGCTGGCGACCGTGCACAGCCGTGTCGTCACCTCCCTGATGTCGTGGTCCTCCAGAACAGAGGACGAGCCTCTATCACGCAGCCATTCGCCAGGCGATGGGCATGCCCTCAGCTCCCAGTCCTTTGCAGCCACAGGGAGCGCTGCTAGGAATGTTCTTGTGCGTGTTTGTCCTCTTCCTTTTTTTCCTCTCTTTGGGATAAAAAGCCTAGCAGTGGCACTGCTTAGTCCAAGGGTGTGCGTGTTTCCACAGCCACAGACTTACACCTGAGCAGCTGTTTGGGAAGATGAGAGCGCAGCATTATAGAGTCAGAGCCAGAAGGGACCTTAGAGGCCACCAGGTTCAACCTGAGGTCACTAGAGACAGCTGGGTCACAGCGCGCAAGGCGCTCAGCCTGAGTGTGAATCCAACCTCAGACAGTTACTGGCTGTGTGACCTTGAGCAAGTCACTCACCTCTCTCTGCCTCCATTTCCTCACCTGTACAGTGGGGGCAGTAATAGCGCTGACCTCCAGAGTTGTTGTGAGGATCAGATGAGATGACATTTGTCAAAGCGCTTGGCACAGAGCCTGGCATGTGGTAGGCACTTAATAAACACTCGTTCCTATCTTCCTTCCTGAATACCGTGTGACTGGGAAGCTCCTCCAATAGCGTCGATGACCCTCCCATCCTGGTCCTTAGGAGTCCCAAACCCAAAGCTCTTGGGGAAGAGATAGATCCACCACCCCTTAGGAGACTTCCAGTCACTGCACAGCCCTGGGGTCCCTTCCCCAAGGGGCATTCCTGCAGCTTAGTGAACCTCTAGGCTCCGGCCTGCCTCCTCCTTACAGTGATAATCTCCACCTGTGGTCTGTGGCCCCTCACTCCAGCCCCCAACATAGACCAACTGGGGCAAATCTTGGGGCTTCTCTCAAAGATCTCAGTAAGGCCCCTTTTGCTCTCACCCATTCGGTTCTTTCACCCATTTGGCTCTCATATAAAAAGTGCCTCAGATCCCCTGCAAGCACTCAGGTTAACAAAACAAGGATGAGAACAGGCTTTATTTGAGAATGGTCACTGCAAAGCATCCATCCCTGAGCCTATAATCAGTTAAAGAAATTCTTCTTTCTGCTCCTATGTGACTCCCTCTGTCTGACCTCACTTTTAAAGGTCAAGGCCAAGGGCAGAGTACAGGTCTGTGAAATAATCCCTAAACAAAGGCCTCATCAGTGGGAGGAAGCCAAGCAAAGGCAAAGGGAATGTATCCCTTTTCTGGAGAACTCCACCTTACAAAGGAACATGGGGCATGCCTGAGCACACTCATTACAAAGTAGTTTTATGTTCCCTGGTAATCTTGGTGAGATCTGGAGATCCTCCTTCCAGGAGGAGGCTGAGGTATGCTAGCAAACAGGAGCAATGAACAGAGCCCCCCAGGGAGTGACACAACCTGCCCCCATCCCAGACCAGGGTCTGTGTTATATTCTGAGCCAGTAAACAGAATGCCAGTCTGGGTCAAGCCAAGTTTAATGGGAAGAATAAAAGTAACAGTTTAGCAGAAGGAATAAGGACATTATGGAATATGCAATGGTGACAAGGATTCCAAGCCAGGAAGGCCAAACAGAGTGAACCAGGGAAACACTCTGGCCAGGAGAGCTGGGAATAGTGCTGAAATGATGAGGTTTTCATGCATCCTTGTCCCCACAGACAGCGTTGTTGGAGGGGGGGGGGGTGATGACCCCCATTAGACTGTGAACTCCTTGAGAGGAGAGAGGGTGGGAAGGAGAGAGGGAGGGAGGGGGGGAGAGAGAGGACAGAGGGGGGGGAGAGAGACAGAGAGACAGAGAGGAGAGGGAGAGGGGGAGAGAGAGAGGGGGAGAGAGAGAGAGAGAGAGAGAGAGAGAGAGGGAGGGAGAAAGAGGGAGAGAGAGGGAGAGATCTATACATACTTTTACTATGCTTTGTATTCCTAGCACTTAGCACAGAGCCTGGTACACAGTAGATACTTAATAAATGCTTATTGATTGATAATGGTTGTTTTGGGTCAGAGAAGACAGAATAATGTGCTCATTATTAATGTCTTTGAGTGTTGGGGTTTTTTTTAATATCTTATGAGGATTCATTGTAGCTTTGCTTCTTTTTGTATTTCTCTGGGAATTCTTTTTGTTGTTTCTCTAGGAATTCCAGAGGCACCCACCCTTGTATTCCAGGAACATGGTCTTGCCGTGTTCCCTGAAGTCCCATGTCAAAGACCATTTTGTAAAGCACTTAGCACAGTGCCTAGCACATAGTAGGTGCTTAATAAATGCTTGTTCTCTCCCTCTCTGCTATGTCACGTAACTGGTACCTATTGAGGCTGTGGTCTACTAAGACTCCCAGACTTCTTTCATATGAACTGTGTCTAGTGACAGAAACTCTATTCTATAGTTACATACAGTTGATTTTTAAAATCTTAAATGTAGGAGAGGATTCTAGGAAGATGGCCGAGTAGGTCAGAAAATTTCAAGCTCTGGAGATTTTTCCTCCACAAAAGAGATAAATAGTGCCTCAGGGCAAACATAGAGCAGTGAAAATAAATAAGAGTAGGGACAGAATGGGGGTCCTACTGGGACAATCAGAAAAGATCTGAAGAAAAATCCCAGGATGAGATTTCCTCCCAGTGAAGAATAAAACACCTGTAGGCTAGGGTCTGCTTTAAGTGACAAGCTGCTTAAAGAACAAGCAGCAGGCCCTGGGGTTAGCTGGTTTGGGAGGCTGCCACTGCCCCACCTTCCCAGGTACTTTCACCCGGGACAGTGAGGGGAGTTGGGCGTCTGAGCTGGGGAGGATCTAGGGAACCTCTGCTGACCAGAAACGCCAGACCCAGCTGTGCTGTGGAGATGAGACATAGTGGGAGAGCGGAAAGGAACCAGTACACGCCCATGAGTGCAGAAGCAGTGGGGCAGGGATGCCTCTGCTGCGGGCACTTACAGGAGGCTGGAGGTCCTGGTTTGAATTCAAGGTCAGCAGGGAGAACTGAAGAGGATCAGAGGCACCATCTCCCATCAGGATGAGATGTGATTATAAAAACTAAACTATTACAAAAAAAAATGCACAGTCAAAAGAGAAAGAATCCAACCACAGAGAGCTACTATGGGAATAGAGAAGATCAGAGTTCATCTTCAGAGGACACTGAAACAAAGAAATCCTCTTCTACCCCAAAGAGTAATGTCAAATGGTCACCTGCCCCAAAAGAACCCATTGAAGAACTTTAAAAAGACCTTAAAAATCAGATGAGAGAGATGTAGGAAAAACCAAAAAGAAAAATAAGAACAATCCAAGACAAACAAGAAGATTATGAAAAGAAAGTTGACCAATTAGAAAAGGAGATCCAGAATGTTAAGGAAGAAAATGACTCCTTGAAAATCAGGATTGGGCAAGGGGAAGCCAGCAAAGATGAGAGAAAAGAGAGAGAGAGAGAGAGAGAGAGAGAGAGAGAGAGAGAGAGAGAGAGAGAGAGAGAGAGGAATATGGATATAGATACAGATAGAAATATAGGTGTATAGATATAGATATATATCGAGAGAGAGAGAGAGAGAGAGAGAGAGAATGAAAAAAATTGAAGAAAATGTGAAACATCTCATAAGAAAAACAACTGATCTGGAGAACAGATGAAGAAGAGAAAATGTAAGAATAATGGGACTACCTAAAAGTTGTGATCAAAAAAAGAATCTTGATACAATACAGGAAATAATTAAATTAAAGAAAATTGTCCTGAAACATTAGAACAAGAGGAGAGAATAGAAACAGAAAAAAATCCACCGATCACCACCTGAAAGAAATCCTACAAGGCAAACTCACAGGAATATTATAATCAAATTCTGAAACCCCCAGCTCAAGGACAAAGTATTATGAACAACAAGAAAAAAACAATTTACATATGGTGGCACCACAATTAGAATCACATGAGACCTAGCAGTGTCTACACTAGAAGATCACAGGTCTTGGAACACCATATATCGAAGAGCAAAAGAACTGGGCTTTTGGCCAGAAATATCACACCCAGCAGAGCTAAGCATAATTCTGAATGAAAAAAAAATGGACATTGAGTGAATTGTCAGACTTTCAGGACTTTATTTTAAAAAAAATGAACTTAATAGAAGAGTTGACATACAAGAGCCAAGAGATATATAAGGTACATACCAATGACCAATTATAAGGGACTCAATAAGGATAGAATGTTTACCTTTTATGGATGGAAAATGTAAAACCTATGTCTAAGATTGTTATTAGTAATTAGGTAGCTTATAAGAAAGCTAGAGGCAGACCTGAGTATAATATGACTTCAAAAAGTAAAGTGTTCAAAAACAGCTAAAAGAGTAATTATCTTATAACAAATGAGGTGCGAGAGGAAAGATCAATACAGAGGAATTAGATGGGATTGGGGGTGCTGTTAGTTCTGGAAACCTACTTTCATCGGGAATGGGTTCGAAAGGGAAAAATGCATATACATTTAAAAGAATATGAAAGTCTTCTAAAATTTACAAAGAAATAAAACTCTAAGGGGAAAGGAGGGATTTTTAGAGGTGAGGGTAAAGGAATAGGTTAAAAGGGGGATATAGAAGGGGTTTTAGATTTAGGGGAATGGGAGGATAAGGGAGGGATTCTTGGGAAGATAAGGGAGGGGAGGGTGAGGGAATAAGTGAAAGGGGTGTACAAAAGGGTGTTCTGATTTATGGGAAGGGGAGGATGAGGAAGGGATTGCTGGAGGGAGGTAGGTGAAGTAATAGGAGGGCAAGGTAGTGGGTAGAAGTAAAGCAGAGGAGTTAGTAGAGAAAAAAAAAACCTTAAATGTAGCACTTTCCATTTATTGCTACTAGAGGGAGATTAGGTGCATCCATGAGGCAGCTAGTGGCTGGACTTAAAGCCACAAAACCTGAAACTGAATCCCACCTCTGACATTCAGAAGCTGTAGGAGAAGGTTCCTCTCTGTGACTCAGTTTTCTCATCTAAAAAATGAGGAGAGGTGGTAAGACCTGATGGTCTCCAAGGCCATCCAGCTCTAACTCTGTGATACTCTAACCCACTGAGATCTTTGGGGATTCCAATTCTGGCCACTGGTTGGTTTTTTTTTTTAGGAACAATAGTGTGAACCTTGAATATGAATCCTTCTGGTTTCCTTCTTAAGACTTCTCTGGGCCTCAAGTCCTTACCAAATAAAGGCATAAGGATTATTTGTATTTGCAGAATAGTTCAGGGATCTGGAATAGAGGTTTAAAACCGGTCAGTCTTTTTTGGGGGGCTGGTTTTCTGTAAGAATAAATCATTTAAAAGAATAGAGATAAAATGCATGATTGCAGACCATCTATTTCCTGCTTACCCTGCTCATTTCTTCAATCTCTTCCTGTGGAGAAGACTGGGTTGCTGGGTCTACAAGACCCTGGCCCTACAGGATTTTTCTTTTCAGCCTTGATTTTAGTGATCCCCGAACTGATTTGTCTCTGAAAGCAAACCTCTCATTACTTTTTTTTTCCTTCCCTTTCCCCATTCAGAGCACACACGTGTTTCAATCGCTTGGATCTTCCACCATACCCCTCCTACTCCATGTTGTACGAGAAACTACTGACCGCCGTTGAAGAGACCAGCACCTTTGGTCTGGAGTGAGGAGAGGGGAGTGCTCCTGCCCCGGCCACTGACATCACCCTCTCTAACCCCCTTTCCATAATTTGGGCATCTCATGATTTTGTTTCCAAACCAAATCAGGATTGACAAAAGCTGTGCATGAAGAACTGACTGCCTTCTTCTCCAACGTCCCCTTCAGGCTTCCATCCTCTCCAGGTTCTCAGTGGACTGCTAGCTCGTATGCAATATTTACAAACAACACTATCGAGGTCTGTGTGCGTCTCTCTGCATACTTCCATTACTAATGATGCAAATGCAAGTTATGCTACACTCGACCAAATGTTAATCAATGTTTACTTTCGTCCAGACTGATTAGAGACAAAATGCACCTTGAGCATTCCAAGCTTTCCTGTGCCCATCCCTTCTGACAGAGCCACCGTCTGTTTGTCCTAGGCCCTCCTATCCAGCTCGAGAGTGGGAGCTGGCCAACAGTTCTGTTTCCCTCTTCTTACTTTCCCCCTGCATACCCCATCCATCCAAGGGACAGCTCTTGGCAAACTGACATTTTTATACATTGAACTCGTGACCCACCTGTGTGGCATCCATCCCCTTCACTGGAACTGACCCAAACACATGGTGCAAATAAGACATTCTCAAACCAACAACAAATGTGTGATGCAATGCAAAGCATGCCCGTAGTGGTGATGCCTGTGGTTTGCTGGTGACCAACAGAACTTGCACTTCCCAGCAGGTTATTGGGAGGGGATCTGGAGAGGGAGGGCTGCTGGGATGCTGACTGTGTGAAAAGCACAAACGTGCACGTGCCCAAGAGGGAGATTCTCCTGCATAGCATAAAGGACCAGGCTCCACTCCCCATCCCAAAGGTTGGAGAGAATGCAATGAGGGGAAAGGGAAGATGAACATTTCACTCTTGTTTTCATACCTTCGGGTCTTGTCCACCAGTTTCTTGATTGTCCAGGGTCAGTGCTTCTTCCAAATTGAACAGTGTCTAGACAATCCCATTGTTTCCTCAACACCATGGATTGCTTCTCTAACAGGGCTAACTTTTCTATATTGTTTTGTTTTTGTTTGGGGGGATGGGGATTGGCATGGGTCTTCTTTTCTCATCAAGTGCAAATCTCCAGCTGCTCAGAGTTGAATCTCCCGAGGAGCAGAGCCCAGCGAGGCCAGTCTGTAGAGAATGGTGCTGACACTTAGGCATTGAGGGTAACATGGCCCCTCTCCGGAGCTAGGCATACGTTGTGATGTCCCTGAAGTCAAACCGCACTGTCTCGGTGGTGTGTGAAGTTCTACCAAAGTGAAGGGCCAGTTCCTTTCAACATTTCATCCACAGAGGTCAGGAAAGTTCATGTTCAGAAAATCATTGGTGAGGTCCAAAGTAAGCTGAGTTTCTTAATGACAGGGATTTCTGTGCAGTGATTGGTTTGGAAGCTTTTCGAACAATCCCAACTAGAGTGGTTGTTCACCAATCTTCTTGTTCCCCTTTACTCCATAGCTCCTGAAATGTGTCATAAATGAAAGTGTTTCCCTTCACTGGAAAAAGGCACAAGTGGCTACCACGCCAACCTGTCAAAATGCCAGGTTGTTGTTTTCTCACCTTCACTCTGACTCCCACCATTTTCTAATCCCAACTCTAACCCAAGGAAACAAATAGGAGACAAAGTCACTTGCAGCCAAGCAAGGGCTTAACCTGGCCATGGATGCCATCCTGGGTCTAAGTACCAAGTCCTTTGGGGCTCCTCTCCAAGCTCTAGAGGAACGTTGAAGAGGACAATTGCATGGGGTTACTGAACAATTCCCAGCCTACTTTGCTGCCATATTGACATTTCTCAATCAGAATGTACACATTATAGAAAATTTGTCATTATTCATCTAAATTCAGTATATTTTATAGAAGAAAAAAAAAGCCAAACTGTGTGATTGCAGAGAGAGTATTTCAGGTGGTCTGAGACTTCAGATACCAGGTATTTCAGCATCTGAACAGTCACAAACAAGCCCTGACGGGTTTCTGAACACATAGCTTTGCTTTGATTAAATCAGAACAGAGGTAACCAGGCCACTGTATGAGTGTTCTGGGGTTCAAGCTGTCTCAATGTAGGGGCTGTTTGGGCTTGGGGAAACACCACAATGGACATCTGTGAACCTTAGCAAAACTCAAAACTCATTCATCCACAAATCCATTCACTGATCATCCACTTTGTGCTGGGCACTGAGAGGGATACACACTGATATAAGACCATATCTGCCCTTCAGAGCCGCACAGACTGGCTGGCAAGACAAAGTATCAAAATGGATTCATCATGAGCCTCGACCTCCCCATAGAGAGAGAGAGTGAGGGGTTTGCTGAGGAGACCTTGAGCACAGATCTGCTCCAGCCCTTGGGTCTTGCCTTTCACCTGGACATGAGCTGCTGTACGGCATCTCAGGCCCACTCAGACCACATGACACAGAAAGCAAACGTGACGTTCATTAATTATTCTCACTGGCAGCTTCTCCATGGACAAAGACTCCCTTCTACCTAGGCTCACAGATTCAGAGCTGGAAGGTACATGAAGGTACACCGAGTGCACATTTCCATGTTACAGGTAAGAAAACTGAAGCCCAGAGAGCTGGTGACTTCCCTGAGATCCCATAGATAGGAAGAGGCGGGGGTGGGATTGAACCCAATGCCTCCCTCCCTCTTGCCGCTCGGTGTGCACAGACTAAGGGACTCAGGGAATGCCCCCAACATCCTCCCCTGTGATGTGAAGAGGATGCTCAAGAAAATGCTGTGGAGAAAGGAGGAGTAAGAGGAGGGGTCCCCCTGTGCCTCCTCCCCAGGACCCTTGTTTAGCTGACAACATGATCCTGGGGCCAGAAGGAGAAAGAAGCAAGGCCAGGGCAGAGGACACCCCTGAACTGAATCATTGGCCATTCTTCAGTTTGTCCCCAGGAACAAATCTGATTCAGCCACCCACAAGGTTAGGTGTCTTCTAATCAAAGTGAAGAGACCAACAGATTGGTCTTAGTTTGGCCAAAGACCTCAAGCTCACAGATTCAAAGCTAGGAGACACTTGAAGGTCATCTTATGCAGTCCACTTACTTTAGGGATGAGGAAACCAAGGTCCAGAGAAGGAGCAGGCCTTGCCAAGACCACCCAGGGAAAGCAGGATTAGGACCACAGCCTGGGTCTCCTCATTCCAAAGCCAGTGTTCTTTCCAGCATAGCATGCCACCTCCCTCATCAGCAAGAGACTTCTCCTTAGTAAAGAGAAGTGGGAAAGAAAGTGAAGAAAGGAAGAAATAAATAAAAAACTACCCCCTCCCACCTCAAGAATACCAGGGGTTTATTTAAATTTGTACTTTATCATTGGTTTGAAATAAGTATGTGTGACTGAAGGAAGCCTAGATTTTGGTGTTGACTTCCTCTTCTCTAGTTGAACTGCTGGACCAACCAAGCACCATCGGAATCTGGAATGGAGCCAAAGGGGTCTAGGAATTCTAGGTCTCCCATGGGGCCACCAGTCCCTTCCTCTTTCCTCACAGTCTCAGGGATGATGTGCAAGCCCAGCTAGGTACTGAAGGCACCTCCTTGCCCAAGTTAGCCCCAGCTAAGGGGCCCTGCCCAAAGTGTGCCCTCCTTCATGACAAAGTTAAAAAGCCCAGATTTTTTTTTGGGGGGGTGCTGTGTCCATTTCTGGCTGCCCTGAAGTAAACTACCCTAGAACTGAAACCGGACCAAGGAAAAAGAGCCTTTTCCTTTCCTGACTCCCTTTCCCAGGTGTTTATTTAATCAGCTTCTCTTGTCTAAAACCAAGCCCCAAATTAAATTATTTTGCAATATTAACATGTAGGATTCAATGTCACACTCAGAATGACCCTCCCCCCGGCCCCGCTTGTTTTGGAGGTTGCTTTTCCCCTACACATGAGGAGCTCTCACCTGGCCTGGCCACATGTGTCCTAACAGGCAGGCTTCAAGCCCCTGGTCTTTCTAACTGCAAAGCCAGCCCTCTCCCCACCAACACCACATAAATATTAACATAAATTAACGGTCAAGTGGATATCACCAAAAGGTGGTTTTGAAATACAGAGGAGATGCCCGTGCCAAACTGGAGAATGATTTCTGAAAGAACAAGAGAAATCAATTCAAACTCATAGGGTGTATCTTTAGCAAAAGACAGTGTGGGATGGTAGCAAGGACACAAGAGTCTGGAGTCAAAAAACCTGAGTTCAAATCCCAGCTTTGTTATGTAAGACTTCTATGACCTTGGGTGAGTCAATCACTCTCTCTAGGCCTCAGTTTCCTCATCTGTAAAATTCTTAAGACATTGAGCAAAATCATTTTGGAGATCCTTTCCATTCTAAATCAATGAGTTTGCAAAGTCATCCTTTGTCCTGAGTTCATATGTCGGATATTGTTGGGGGATGAAGTGGAGATTGATGGAGATGCAGAACTGAATTATATTTTTGCAGATACAAAATCGCTAAAATAAAGAAGTCTTGGTCATTCTTTCCAGTGTGAACTTTCACCCTTTCCCTATAACACATCAATAACCAGTCCCCATTTCCAGGCAAGATAAAACACTTTCAGAAGCAAACAAATAGACCTTTCTATAACAAACATGCTCCTTAATTTGGACAATTTCCGACCTTGGAGTTTTTGAGATTGATTGCAATACTGTGTCAAAAAAAATCTGAGACCAATTTTCCAGTCATTATAAGGTCCTAAAGAGAAATTGTTATTTTCTTGTTAGTGAGTCCCACAGTCCCTTTGTTTCCGTAGAAAAATAGGCACGTGTAGATAGTGTATAGGTAGACTAGCTAGTATGCCGTTAGCCTAATTCCCTGCAGCTTCCAATTTACCTAAAAGAAATGTCGACTCTGGTTTTGTAAGAAAGAAAGAAAGAAAGAAAGAAAGAAAGAGAGAGAGAGAGAGAGAGAGAGAGAGAGAGAGAGAGAGAGAGAGAGGAGAGAGAGAAAGAAAGAAGAAAGAAAGAAAGAAAGAAAGAAAGAAAAAGAAAGAAAGAAAGAAAGAAAGAAAGAAAGAAAGAAAGAAAGAAAAAGAAAAAAAGACTTCCTACTAGTCAATGGCAGGAAAGGTCCTTATTCTGGGGCTGATTTTGCTGATACTCAGTCTTTGCCTTCTATTCACTCATATCACCGTAAAGGAATGTCAATAAAACCTCTTTGTTATGGCACCTGGTGTAGACTCCTGATTGTGAACCGAAAGGTTTCCAACATGGTGGCCTTTGGGTAGTTTGGATGAATGAAAGGAGGGGCCCATGGGTCGATGGAGGCTTTTCCTGAGGCTGTCAGCATTCCCAAAGCTGGTCCATGGGTCCATTGCTTCAGCTACGTCCTCCTCTTGCCACTTGCAAATAGGGACTCTCTCATCACTTGTCTGTTGGTAGCTGCATTAGGGTAAGAAGCCACCTTGCCTCCCCACTCACCCACTCACCATGGTGTTCATGCCTATTTGTGCTGATTGAATTACCCTTCTCCCCCTCACCTCAGTGGCTGGCAAGAGATCAATGCTAGTGCTCACGTGTGTGAGCTCACATACTTCCTACTACCGCAGAAATCAATAAAACAAGCGATTAGCTAAATGCCTATGTTGTGCCTGTTCTAGGTGCTGAGTCAAAATGAAATCTATTCCCTGCCCTCAAGAAGCTTCCCTTGAGGGAATGGACTTTCCCCTTCTTGTATCCCCAGAATTTAACACAGTGCCTGGCACATAGCAGTGAGTAGTTAGTAATTGATGACTGACTAACAGACTTCTACTAGTGTACTTATATGAGTATATGAGGATACAAAATAAATACAGGGTCATTTTGAGTGGAAAAGGTATGATATGTAAGCTGCCTTTGGAAAGAAACAAGAGGGTCTAAAACACTGAGATGGGGAAGGAGGGAATTCCAGGCATGAGGGTAGCCAGTGCAAAAGACTGGAGAAAAGAGATTGAATCCTTAGGTCCGCTTGGGCCACAGAATTCAGGAAGAGGACTTGGGTGTTTACCCAGGGCTGGACAGGTGGTCAGTGGGGGCTAGCTTGTGGTTAATGGCAAATGGAGAACAAAAGGGTCCTTACCTTAACACCATGTTTATGAGACTACTGACAACCGGTCAGCTTTACAGATGGTCTGGCGTTCTTTGTCAAGTGGTCAAAAGAGGTGAACCAAGAAACTCATGGAAATCCTGGTGTGGCAGAAATAGGAAATATGCCTAATGTTTCCTGGCAGCCATTATCCTTCTAGGCTCCCAGAATTTGGGGTGTGGGCAGGGGAAGGTGGTGGAGAGGAAAAAGCACTGAGAGATGGGTCTCTTAGGAGATAGTCCTTAACCCCAATCATTCTGAAGCAATCCTAGAGAATTGGCCTAGACAGACATTCAGATGAGATCCTGGAAACACCAAATCTGATGACATCACACAATGAAACATCCAGGAAAAGCCCCCAAAGTGAAAGTATAAACACAGGCCGTTCTATGTAACTGCTTTGAGAAATAGATCTGTAGGTTCCAAAGAGGCTCAAGAAGGCCTGAGACTGTTAGCCACCCAAGAGTGAGGGGAGAAACAGGGAAGGCCAGAGGCCAGGCACAGCTTAGAAACTGAGCACCAGCCTCCAGAATTGTGGCCATCATGGAGTCTGCAGAGATTTAGTCCCACTTCTTCCACGAATACACGTGTGACCTCTCACAAGCCACTTCCTGTCTCCAAGCATCACTGTCCTCATGTGTAAAATAAGGATTTGGAGTAAATTATGTCTAAGTACCTTCCAGAGCTGCCTTTTCTTCCCACCTGAGGCCTGCCTGCCCTGCAGATGGGAGTTCTCCATTGCATACTCTAGCCTGTAATCAATCCCACTCTCTCTTACTGAATGGGACCTTGGTCAGAGCTGGGGCTTCGTTCTGATTTCTTCTTTGCCAGGTTGATGTAGACCTACACTGGCTTAAAGAATCTAGTCTATGGCTATCCCTTCTTATCCCGAAGGCACAGGGCTGATGATAGCATTACAGGTACATGGATGGAGGACCAGGTAAGGTACAGCTTGGCTTAGGTTATCTCCCACCCTCCACCCCCTCCCAAAAATAAAGAAGTAGTGGAAAGTGGGTTCACTGTTATACATGGCTGCAGCTAGAAGACATGAAAAGGGAAGAGATAACCATGTAGAATTACAGAATTTCAAAACAGGAAGGGAATGAGGCAGCAAGCTGGTCCAGCCTCTGCTTGGAGAGCTCCAGTGAAGGGAAACCTATCCATTCCCTTCAGAGGCAACCCATTCCACTTTGGGGTGGCCCCAATCCTAGGAGGCCTTTCCTGACCTAAAACCTAAATTTGCTGCCTCACAGCATCCACCTGTTTGTCCCAGGTCTGTTCTTTAGAGCCAAGAAGAAAAATCTAATCCCTGTTTCATGACAGCCCTTCATAATTTGGACCCTTCTATGGGACCCTGGGCCCCAAGTGGGCCCTCTTCTCTTCAGCAGCTCAATCATCCAAAGCTCCTTCACCTGTTGCTCATACAGCCTACATTCTAGGACTTTCTGAAGGGCCATTGGACTACTGAGGGTCTACAATGTGTTTGAGGTTGTTCTGATGGAGCAAGGGTCTTTAACCTGAAGTCCACATTTTGATAAACATATTTTAATATAATTGATTTCTTTTGGAATTCTCTGTATTTTATTTTATACATTTAAAAACTTGATTCTGAGAAGGGGTCCATAGACTTCACCAGATGGTCAAAGTGGTCCAGGAAAAACAAACAAACAAAAAAAAAAGATGAAGAATTCCTGAGCTAGGCCCTACAGAGAAAAAGCAGATTACTATACTCCATCAAAGGCTGATGAAAATCCAAAGGTAGCACCAGGAAATACGTCACTAAAGACTGGTCAGAGGAAGAATTAATTCATCCGCTGACAGTCTATTAAATGGTGGCTGGTCCAGAAAAGCTGATGATGTGGGGTGTCACACCTGGTAGAAGATGCAGCAGCTTCCAACTGGTGGTCTTTCTTGGATGTAGTCCTCTCACTGACAAGATGCGATCTCATCAAAGGATGGAGAAGAACCATTTCCCTTGACCTCTGGCATAATGACAGTAAGGGCCACCACTTGCTATATGGAGAAGGGACTCCACTGACACAGCTCATACAAGGGCCCCCTGGCTGCTTCTGCCTCTTTCATATGTTTTGTCGTTAGTGTAATACTTTATGCATGTGAAAGACATAGAGAAATTGCTATGTTGACATTTCCCACCAGCAAGGCCACCATGATGGAGTCCTCCAAAGTGGCAGTGGCTGATGTCAGGGAGGATTATGGCGGCATCAGACTGTTTAAACACTTCCAGGACAGAGCCAACTGGAAAGACCATCCAGGCTGGTTGGCTGTATGATAGAATGTTAACTGAGGTGAATATGGAATGGCTGGCTAAGTAGCAGAATTACAAAGCTGAGTTAAGCCTTAATGAGGCTTATCTCACATCCTTCAGTAACAGTGGCTAGAAGTCAGCTAGCAGATTCTGTTTTAATCATTCCGTAATGCACTCTATGATCTTCTTATGAATAGCATTAAATTAGTCCATTCATGATTTATGTTTGTATTTGGGGTACTTTTTTATTTACTCACTTTCTAAGAAACCTGTTGGATTTCCAACACCATAAATGTGCCTATAATTAGCAACTTTCCCAGGATACTAAGCCATTCGAAAATTGGGAGCTTACTCCCCCTATTGAAAAAAAAAAAGGTCAGGTTTTTCTAGAGCAATGAACCACGTCAGCTGGGTAAAGGCCAAGGACTACTGCAGGTCCCTAACCCTAGGGCCTTAGAAGTTGCTTCTAACCAACCTCCAAGATGTTGCTCCCTTCCTAGGTGTGCGCCCAGGACAAACTCCTGAGACTCATCAAAACTGAAGATTCGGGATCATTTTGGTGATTCCTCCAGAGACAAATGATGCAGCAATGAAAAGGAACCCAAAAAGCATCTCTAAGAATAATGAAGTTCTGAGCAAGAAACTAAAGAGAGTGAATGCATAGACATCTAAGATTAGAAATGTCATCAATGGAAAGGAGGAGTTTAAGAGGAGAAACTTGAATATGGGAAGTTGAGAAATGGCGAAAGAATGGTATTTGTTCTGCTGTGCACATGACATGCTTTTTTTTTCTTCTTATTTTGTATTTAAGTTTCAATATTTAAGTTTATATTTCTTTTTTTTTTCTTATTGTATATTTAGGTCTCAGCAATTAAAAAAGCAAAAAAGAATAGTATTTGGATCCCTAAGCCAGGGCAGACATTTGGTCAGAATGGAGAGCATCTAGTGAAGGTTAGGAAGATTATATTGAAGACTTGTGGATCTTAGACAGCTTTACACTAAAAATGAATAGCGGAAGAGAAAACCATTCACATACCCCCATCAAGCCAGAGAGCACAGAGAGAGATGGGCAAGATGCAGGAAGAACACTGGAGAGAAGCCTACTAATTTACTGGAGACAGCGTTCAAGACAGGAGACAGTGATAATGCTTATGGCCTCAGACGTCTTTGAGCAGTGAACAGCAAAAGCAGAATGGAAGATCTGAGCGTCCTAGAGATGCCAACGTAAGGAAAGAAATGCACTGTGAGAGGTATTGGGGAAATTCGGTACATGACTAGAATATGGCTAGAATAGGACAATGGAAGGAAATACTTTATTCAAAAGAAATAATTAGAGGTCAAAGGAAGCTATGGAGTCAAACGGTACATTGAGAAAATATGTTCCCATGAGGAACTCTAGGAACCAGGGTGGGGGAAGTGTAGAAGGTGAGGACTGATGAAGAAAGAAAATACACTATGTGGTAGGCGCTTACAACGGACTGCTCAGTAGATGGAAGAAGTGATGCTGAAAATAGCTGACAAATCACTCATATACATCAGCTCTTTGGAGCCTCACAAACCCTGTGAGGCAGGTACCCCAGGTGCTACTTTTCTCCTTATAAAGATCTGAACCCAGGTGATCTTGACTCAAGCCCAGTGAAGTGCCGGACTAGAACCGAGAATGCTCAAATTTCGCCTCTGACACTTATCCTATCTATGCAAGTCACCTCTCTGAGCTTCAACTTCTTCATCTATAAAATGGAGAGAATTAGAGCCCCTCCCTCATTGGGGTTTTGCAAGGCTCAAATGAGTATAAAGCACTCCGCAGTTGTTATTGTTATGATGATGATGATGTCAGTTATTATTACTGTCTCCTCCGTCAGGCTGAGCTGTTTGTCCCATACATCTACTTTTAGCACTATAGAAAAGTGAGCTTTTATTATTACCTCACCCTTCTATTCTGGTGCCACTGAGAGGAGGGTTTATAAAAATTGTGCATAAAGACACATTGGACCTCAGTCTTTCTAACTCCTAAGCATCTGCTCAGTGGGGCAGCTAAGGATACAGTGATTGCCTTCTTCACTTTGAGTTCTGTATGAATGGATGAATGAGTGAATGAATTGACAAAAAGCATTTACTACGTGCTTACTCTGTGCCAAGAACTGGAGATCCAAAAAGAAAGTAAGACAGTCCCTGCCCTCACGGAGCTCACATTCTGATGGAGGAGACAATGCATATGGGAGAGTTTAGCTGCAAGTCAGATGGAAAAATCCCATGGTCATTAGGGGGGCCATGTTTTCATCTTCCCAGGTTTCTTGGGCTCCCTGTCCATCAGCAGCAGTTGAGGGCAGTTTGACAGTGTTGGCACCAGAGATAACGGGCCTCTTTTCCACAAGGACTGTGTTGTGCAGCCTTCAATGATGGCTTCAAACACCTAGCTAAGGGCGGCAGCAAAGAGGTAGAGCAACCAATTAATGAATTAATAAGTATGTATTATACACCTACTATGTGCTGTCACAGGGCCACCAAATCAATCTTCCCACAGCTGACCATGTCAATGCCTTGCTTGAGAAGTCAGAGTTGTCCCCACTTACATTCAGGACGTAGCACAAGCATCTCCACTGTTAGCCTTGAGTTTTTAGGTTGAAGAAAGAGGAGTGAGAGGGTGACAGAGACACCTTAGGAGACATGATTTGGAAGAGGCACTTTGAGATGCATCCCAAAGCACCAAGCAGAGAAGAAGGGAGGAGAACAGAGCAGCGCTGAGTGGCCAGCTGAGCCCGGAGAGTGTCAGTGTGGAGCAGACCCAGTCAGCGTGGTCGGAGGACTTTGCCCCACACCCCCAGCACCATGTTTAGCATGGCATGAGCAGCTATATGGGTCAGAAGTCTGGGGTAGCGACCAGTGTCGAGCGGATCTGGCAATCCATGAGATCAAAGCAACCAGTGGAGGAATGCAAGGCTAGAGCAGGGACGATGTGCTGGCACTCGAGTGGAAGCCCCATGGATAGCCCAGACAAAACCGGGGGAGAGATAGAAGCCCCGGGGCGGGGTTGTCAGAGTCCTGAAACCTAGAGGTCAAACAGGACTATTCCAGGAGAACAGGAGAGCCATTCGATGGCTATTCCTGTGGGGCCAGAGGCAGAGGTCCTGAGAGCTGAGAAAAGTGAGGGCTGGTCCCTTCCCCTCCCCCTACCCCACAACCGCCTCGTGCTGATTTTTTCCTTTATAAGCTCCTTGAAGACAGGGCCTGTTTCACTGTACATATGTATACACTGCCTCTGTGTCCTCAGCGTCTAGAACATTTCCTGGCACATAGTAGGGCCATACTAAAGGCTTGAAGGATGGATTGGAGGCCAAGGTATCTAAAAGGAAATCTTGTACAGGTGAAGACCGAAATCCTCAATGATAAGGGCGGGAGTTGGGATGAAGAGGAAGACCATGGACCTGGTGCTGAATTGCTTACGAAAGAAAGAACAGTGTTCTGGGGTCAGCACATGACATTGATATCTAGATGGGCCAGCGCAGATGGATGGGATGAGCCTCCAAAGAGGAGGAAGGGCTCCCAGGTGAGGATGGAACAGGGTGGGCTCAAATCGGTCGATGATGCAGCCTAACCAGTCAGTCCAGTGATTTATTGAACAATATTAAGTAATGACTCAGATTCTCAGATCAAAAGAATAGCTCCCAGACCCACCACGACCTCGACCTGAAAATTCTAAGCTCCTTGAATCTGAGCCAAGCTTCACAACCAAACCTTAGATAAGTCAGCATTGACTTTCTTTTTCCTGATCTGTGTGTTGGGGGTGCTGTTTCTTTCCACAGCAGTTGACCGCTAACATCCAGCGTCTTGGGGTGGGAGATGTGTGTGTGGGAAAGCCCAGCAGGGACATGTTGGGCCTGCCTCGTCTCCCCACTTCGGGCTCCCAACGTGGCATCCCGAGAGCTCCGCAGGGGAACGGAATGCTCTTGCCAGAGGTTGATTGGTTAATTATCCTCTAGTCATCTAAATGGTAAATGGGGGAGTCAGACATTATGAAGTAATTACATGTCTAGTCCTGGCACTACACAGATAAAAACTAGGCTGTCTTTCTAAATTGGTGGCAAGCTACAAAGTGGAAGTCAAGATGAAAGCATCGGCTGCCCTGAGAAATGGCAACTTTGCCTTCATCCTCCCTGGGGTAGACAGTGGGGGAGAGGAACACATCCCAGTCATCTGAGATGGGCTGGAATAGCCTGGTCTGGCTCTCCCACGGCTGCTCCATCAGTGGCCTCGACGTTTCTAAAGTGCCATCTGTCCTTCCCCAGTCCCACAGCACAGGTCTATGGTGGGATAATGAAGGGAGAGCTGGAAGTTGCCTGAGGTTTACCAGATGAAGAGAATGAAGCACAGAGGGGTTCACTGACTTGCCCAAGGTCACACAGGAGGGTGAGTGCCAGAGAGCTAGGGCCTGACTTTTAAACAGACAATATATGATTGTTGCAAGTTCACTCCTCATCTCTCTCCCCGCATCCTTGTTGATCCAGAGCAAGAGACACACTCAGTTTCCTCATCTGTAGAAGGAGGGGGTTGGGCCAGTTGACCTCTGTGATCCCTTCCAGCCTAGATTCAAGATCCCATACTCCTTTGGGGCAGGAATTGCAAGTGTGTAGAATCTTGTTTGAGACAAATACAGCGGCACTCAGCAAAATTTACAAAATAGTCCTACCTTTGGACCCTAGCTTTCTCCTATTTGAAATGTACCCTGAAAGTGTTACCAGACATTTAAAAAAGAAAAAAAGCAGACTAAACAGATGGAGTCGACAGCCATTATGGCAAAAGGTCATGAAAACAAATGAACCTTTGGTTTCCTGAGGAAGCCTTGGAGTGACTGAGAAGCTGTCACAAAGCTGGACGTGTTGAAACTCATGGAATCCGGGCACTTACTAAACAAGGGGAGTTGTTTGTATTCAGGGTCAAAGTGAAGACTATTTGTTTAATGTCCAGATAAGCTAAGTGAAGAGCAGGAGGCATAAGGCACCATGTCAGAATGGCCCTCGAGGGGCAGGATCAATTGCTTTTCAATAGAGGAGCATACATAGAGAAAGAGACAGAACCCATATCCATGGCCTCAGACCTTGGAGGACACCCAGAAGTGGGTTCATAAACAGCGGGAGCTCCAGGCCGCACACAAAGAGAAGATTATGACTTTACAGACAATCCTAAGACAGGAGGGGTTATGACTCATGCTTGGCATGAGGAAATGGCAGGGCGCCCTGTGTGGAAGGGTAAATGAGGCAGGATCTGGGCATCTTCTGTGAAAAGGATGCTTTTCCTCTCCTAGGACCCCTCTCCCCTGTGCCCCAAACACACTGAGGGGTCTAACCCACAACCGAGACACATTCATTGTCACATACCCAGAACCCAGACCTCACTAGTATTGCCAAGTCAACAGGTACTTATTTTGGCCTGGGAACTGGGCTAAGTCAAACTCACTCAGTTGTTGTCATCAAAGGAGTATGTGGACACTCCTAGGATGGTTGGGAATTCATGGACATGGCTGCCCCTGCAGGCAACTCCCTGCCCCCACCACTGTCCACCACAGACTACCTGGAATCTCCCAGGAGCTCCTATTTTGCTCTCTTTTTTCCTAGGGGTGAGTGGAAATGAGAGGGACCCCTCCATAGGGCACCCAAAGAGGAAACTGGCCAGACAGGCCTTGTTTCATTCTATTCAAATATAACATTCTAATAGGATATTCTGATAAAAATATTATTCTGGCTAATAGTTTCTGCTCATTGAACGCTTTGCTACCCAGAAGCCTTATCTCTCACCTCCCTCTGGGTCTGCCTCTGCTCAGCTGGTTTCCTGACATTTTCCTACTTTGCTCTCCTTGGCCATTTCCCTAAGGAGAATGGCTCCCAAGTCCATCTCTTCCCTGACCCAATCTGCAGTCACTCCAATATTTCTTTCCAGTCTTTTAAGTGCTTCTTCTGAAAGGGGGTGGGAACTTCAGGCTGGCAAGCAGGCCCAAACTTCCTTCAAAAATCTCTGGCAATCCAAGTCTCCATGTGTCTCCTGTTCCAGGCCCAGCCTCATCAGAAGCCTTGTCTTTGGTACTGACAGTCTCTCCTCTGACTAGGGCTCTTAGGGCACAGGGCATCTCGCCAGCCCCTCTGAACCTGGTATAGAAGAGAAACGTTGCCCAGATCATCCTTGGAGGCGGGGAGGTGAGTTACCTAGCTACTAACACCTACCTTCCTCACTACAACATGGCAGAGGGGTCCACCTGCATGGCTGCAGATTGGGTATGGGAATCATCATCAGCCTGACCCCAGTGGGACTTGCCCCCAAAGCCCTGTTCTGCATCCCTCCAGCATCTGACTGGGCCCTGTCCAGGGACGCCCTGCTGGCTCGCCCTGGCCTGTGATGTCACAGTTCGTTGTACAACTGGATAAGAATAGGGATCACACCTGTCAGGTTGCCAGGGGCAGGGCGCCTCTGTTTCAACCAGAGCTTCCTCCTTCCTTCTCCAAATGGTTCTCCAGCTCCAGAAATGTCCACCCCATCCCAGAGTTGGCCTTGCCCAGCATCAGATCCCCAAGCGTTTGCCTGACTGCTCCTTGACCTTCCTCCGCTATTGCCCTCCGTCCATTCTGCCCCACGGCCAAGCCGGACTGCTGGGCGTGCGTCTCCCACCCATGCCTTTGCATGAAGGTCCCGGGGGCCTGCCCCGCTGCCAGCACAGCAGCTGCATTCCAGACGCCGGGACCCAGAGCCACCGGGGTCCGGTCAGGTGCGCGCTCTTAGGGGCTGCAGGTGCAGGCACGCCCCCGCGCCCCTTCCCATCCCGTGCATGGGTGCCTCGGCCCTTCCCAAGGGTGGCTCTCTCCTCGTGCTGACCCCAGCTCCTTCCCCGCCCTCTGCACGGACTCCAACCCCTTGGGGCGGCCAAAGCGCATGTCATGTCAATATCGGGGGCCTCAGTTTCCTCGTCTTCACAACACGAGGGTGGGACGGGAGGACCCGAGGGTCTCTGGCAGCTCTCCGGCCTCTGTCCTCAGGCGGTCAGAGGCCCCAGGCTCGCACCTGCCGTCCTTCCGGCCCCGCAGCCCCGGAATCTGCTCCGCGCTCCTCGCTCCTCGCGTGCCGTCGCCTGTACTGCTCAGTCCCCTGCAGCTGCGGCGCCTGCCCGGAAGGTGGCGCCGCTGCTCGCCTTCGGCCTGCTCAACCCTCGGGAGGCGCGCGCTCCGCGCCCTTCCTCCGCCCCTCCCCTCTCCTCGCGTTCTCGGGAGGGGCGGGGGCGGGGGCGGGGCCTACAGGCGCGCAGGCGCAGAGGCTCGAGGCCGGGGGCACAGGCGGCGCGGGGGCCGGACTGGTTCAGTGTGGGCTCCGAGCGGCCGTTGGCGGCGGTCCCGCGAGAGCCGGGGCCGGGAGTGGGGGCGCGCGGGGCGGCGGCGGGAGCCGGGGCCGGGGCCGGGGCCTGGCGGGGGCCATGATCCCCCCGGAGGAGGCGGCGGCGGCGGCCGGAGCGGCCGGGCCCGGGGCCGGGACACCCCCGGAGCGAGCGCGGGGCCGGACGCGGGGCCTGCTGCGGGACATCCGTACCCCGGTGCGCCGGGAGCCCTTCCAGGAGCGCTACGGCCTGAGCCCGGGCCGCGAGCTGGGCAGGTGAGGCGGGGAAACTGAGGCACGGGCCGGGCTGGGGGTGCGCGCTGAAAGCTGGAGACCCCCCCGCGGGGCAGGCCGCAGCTCGGGGCCCCCCAGGGCGGAAAGCGTGCGGGGGGGCCGGGATTGATCGAGGTCCCCCCGCCCCAGTTGGCGAAGCTTCCGGGAGCTTCCGGGCGCAGCAGCTGGCCCTACAGAGTAGGGGGCCGCCCGCGGCGGGCGGCGGGGAGGGTGTCCTGTGGGGTCCGGGCGGCTGACCCGGATCTGGCCCGCCTGGAGAAGTCGGGGCGCCCCGGGGTCGGGCCGGGCATGCCCCCGGACAGCCCTGCCCGGGGTCCGAGCTCTCCTCCTTTGTGCTCCTTATGCCTCTGAAAACGTCGGGGGGGGGGGGACGGAGTAGGGGTGCGTTTGGTGGGCGAGGGGCGGCCGAGAAGCCGTCCTGCGAGGGGCTCCCGCTTTGAAAGCCCCGCACCATGTGGCCCCAGCCTAACTTAGAAAAACTTTTATTTTCGGATCTGCCTTGCCCCACCTTGAGAAATCAAGAAACTTCCTGTTACAGACGCTGTGGTCACGTCGAGGCCTCCCCCCCAGGGCCTCTCCGGCCCTCTGAGCCCCCGTCCCCCTACCCCCCCCACTGTGAACCCCCTTGTCCCCTTATCCCCCCCAGTGAGCCCCCCGTTCTCCTCCCCAGTGAGCCCACATCCCCTTATCCTCTCCCCCAGTGCCTCCTGCCTTCCCCGTCAGGGCTGGGCAGCCCCGTTTCATTTTCGTGCCTCCGGGTTTGGGGGTTCGTCCCGCGGTTAACAGTCTGTCTGTCACGTATCCCTTGTCCTTCCCGTGCTCTCTTCCGCTTGTACGCACCCGGTCAATGACGGGCCGGCCCGGGGCCTCGCACCCGTGGCTGTCTCCTCTTGGGCCTGTCCGAGGTCTCCTCTGTACCCAGTTATGGGCACGCTGCCTCCTGCATTAGCCTGGGAGCTCCCGGGGCCTTTCCCTCTGTCCCTGGTGCTCAGCACACACCGGGCACGTTGACCGGCTCTTCATGAATGGTTATTGATGGGCTGACAATTGATGGGTTCCCTGCCCCCCCCCAGCTTCCAGCTCTTTGCCAGAAAACTTTTCCTGATTGCCCAGCCCCTCATGTCTGCCCTCCCTCCCAAGCTGCCTTGTGTGTATATTTCTATTTTGCTGTAGGAGGTCTTTAATGTACTTGTTGTCTTCGTCTTCCCCCCTCCCCCATTAGAATGTAAGCTCTTTTTGAGTATAGGGATTGTTTTGTTATTTGTGTTTGTACCCTCAACACCAGACTGTGCCTGGCATACAATAGTTGTTTAATAAATGCTCAACAAAGAGCCTAAGGGGTTGGGTATATGTGTTGTGGAGGTAGAATCACCAGTCCTTAGCTGTGGGATGGGGGTGAGGGCAAGGTACAGGCCTGCAGTTGGTATGACTGGGGGAGAATTAGGGAAGTGCGTGTGGCCCAGCTTGGCAGGAAATGCATTCTGTCCCAGATGCTTGTCAGATAGACAGGTGAAAGCCAGTCCATGGGTAGCTGAGGATTCAGGACTGAAGACCCCACTGGACTGGCAGGAACAGAGTCAATCAAAGATTTGGCCCAAGCACCTGATCCCTGTCTGCCAGGCACCGTGGGAGGTGCTGGAATTACAAGTACAGAGTGGGCCTCCAGTCCTGCCCACAGGGAGCTGACCTTCTAATGAGGGAAACAGTAGGTTCCTGTAAAAAAGATAAGGTCAAAGAAATGGAGGGCAAATAAATCCCAGTATATCCAGAGTAGTTCAATCCAAGGTAATTTGGGAGGGGGGCCACTGGCAGACTCAGGCATCAGGAGGGGCGTCCTGCCCAACATGGCATCTGAACTGCTGCGGTCAGTAAGGAGAGTGCCTTCTAGAGGAGGGGTAGGCCACCAGCATTCTGAAATTGGGCTGGGGGGTGCCAGGGCCTCTTAGACTTCTGAGAGGGAAATTTTACCTTGTGAAAGTGAATCCTTGTAAGCATTGATCTAAGATTGTCACCAGTTAAAACCTAAATTACCAGGTAATTAGTGTTGTAAACAATAGGTTTGTTTGCAAAAACATTTGGTAGAGCAGGTGTGTGGGACTCAAATAGAAACATCCCTGTGGGCCACATGTTGACTTAGAAAACCACAAATGAACTTTATCTGTGTTGTGTTGTATTTTCATTTGGCTCAACTGTTTCCCAATTCCATTGTGATCTGGTTGGGGCATTGAGTTTGTCACCTCTGGTGTGGATGGAGTTTGATATAATTCTTTATTGTTAGGATGGTAATTTGATCATTTAAAAAAATGCTTTTTTTTACTATTTAAGAATATATAGTATCTTATCTAAATGTGTTATTTGGCTCTTACTGAATATGACACTGACCCAAATTTTTACCAAGGAAATGAACATATGTCCTCAGTTGGCCCAGTTGGTTTGTAGGCTGGCCTTGTTGATGTACTTTTTTAAAAGTTCTGTGTCCAGAAGATCTGTGGTCACCTAAGTGTCCATCTTTTGACTTAATTCCAGAGGCAAATTTGCAGTGGTAAGGAAGTGTGTCAAGAAAGATTCTGGGAAAGAATTTGCAGCAAAGTTCATGAGAAAAAGAAGAAAAGGCCAAGAGTGCCGGATGGAAATAATTCATGAGATTGCAGTCCTTGAACTAACCCAGGACAATCAGAGGGTCATCAACTTACATGAAGTCTATGAAACCTCATCAGAAATGATCTTAGTGCTGGAATAGTAAGTGCTCTCCCTTAAATGAAGATGTGTAGAACTGTCTGCAGGATTCGAATGGCCAGGAGGAGCAAGGGGAGGGGCTCCTGGCTGGCCTGCCCCTTTCCCCGCGTGGGCCTGCGTGTCCTGCTGCAGATTTTCACATTTAATGCTTTCTCTTACACAGCGTAAGGGTGCTTGGAGTAGTAGACATTCTTCACAAGCTGAGCCATGGGCACCACACATGAGAAACGTCCTCACACAGTCAGAGGCTTGTGTCTGTCATGTCCACGCCTTTTTCCATTCTGCACGACTGAGCGTACAGAGAACAAGGGTGAACAGGACAGCGATGGGGGTGGCCCGTTCCCTTCCAGAAGGTTCTCCATCGACTTCAGGCAGGCTCCAAGACACACGGTCTTCCTCTTTTCCCGTTACAGAACGGGAGCATGGGAGAGAGGACAGTTTTGCAAACGCTGGGCGGTCAGAAGCACCGAATTGGAGAGTTGGAAGGGCCCTCTAGTCCAGCCCATCCGTGGAAGCCTTGCCTGCAGACTCCAGAAAGGGAGAGGCACCGCCTCTAGAGGCAGCCCACTCCACACCAGGATGTCAAGCTCTTATTGTTAGGAAGTTTGACATCAAGTCTGAATCTTCCTCTGCTGCTTTGGCTCTTTACTCCTTGCTCTGTCCTGAGACGCAGCAGAACTAGCCTGTCCCCTCCTGGGGAGGTCAGCCCTTTGGGGACTTGAAGGCGGCCAGCATGGTCCCACCGAGCCTTCTTTAATTTCCTTAACTGGTCTCCATATGACGGGAAGCTCAAGAGCTAACCCAGATAACCCAGGGCTATGGGAGTAGTCAGGAACCAGGGAATTTTCTGCAACATGAGTCTCTACAGGGATCCCTCCTTGGGAAAGCTCTAGTGCCAGATAACATTGTAACAGAAATAGTCCTAAGATTGTCTACCCAGGCCTCCACCTCCTCCTCCTGCCTTTGATACTGTCCCCAAGGTCGTTAGAATCCTGCGTTCTCATTTTAAGGCGGGGATTTCTTATCCTTGCATCTACAGATGCTTCAGGAGGCCATGGATAGTTTTAAGGTCCATAAACTGGTATTGAGGGGAAAATCATGTCTTGATCTTAAACTCCTACCTGAAATTGCTTTCATTTATTGAATTATGCAGTTTTACCAGACTGTCCAAGAGGTCCATCTGACATACACATAGCCATGCACACGCTTGTGCACACATAAAATATCGGGAACCTGTGTTCTAGGAGCTGGCCGTGGGGAGGAGATGCTGGTGCAGAGGTGATCGGCCTGAGGGCTCTGCTTAGAGGAGGGGACGTGAGCACTGCTCCCCCTGTAGTTTAAAAGCCAGCAGATTGCCTGTTTTCTGTGTTTGGGGCCTGAGTCAGTCTCGGGTGCCCCTGGTACCTCCCTCCAGCCTCACGCAGCACCATGGCCTCTGTGGGCTCTCACTTCTCCTGACCCGAGCTCTCTGTTTGGGATGATTAGGCTCTCGCTTTTTATCTCACTCCGCTTCCAAGGATTTATCTGAACGGAGCTTAAGGTAAACAAGATGAGGCGGCAGAACCTGGCCCCTTCCTCTGTGAGGGCTCCACAGTCTGGCTGTTTCTCTCACTCCGCTCTCCATCTCTGAACTACCCATAAGCCTTCTGGGCCCATCCCCAGGCCTCATCTCAACCTGGCTTCCCTCCAGTCCCAGCTGCTATCCCACCTTCTGCCAGAAGCCTTTTCTAGTGCCTCCCCTGTGAGACCAGCTCCCACCCCCTGCCCCCCCCATCCTGCCCGTAGTTTGCTTGTTGTGTGCCCCTCCCCCCATTAGACTGGGAGCTCCTGGAAGGCAGGCACTGCTGTTCTGCCATTCTTTGTGTCCCCAGCACTTGGCTCAGTGCTTGGCACACAGTAGGGGCTTAAAATGCTTCTTGACATGGTTTGACAAGCTTTGAATGTAAATTTGGAGGAGCACATCAGGGTATAGAGACTGCTAGTGCCCGGGGACCATGCTACTGTGGAAGAAAATTAGATCCAAAAGGTAGGATTTTTCAAGGTCTTTGACAAAGCAGCATTTTCAAATGTCTTTTCTAAACAATTCCATCAAACTCCCATTTTTACTTCTTCCCAGGATGTCTCTTTTCCCGTGAGTCCTGCTCTGCTTACTCCGAATTTTTCGAGAAGCAGCAGGTGTTCCTTTGAAATGCTGGCTTGTTGGCTGGTGTTGGCAAGGCAGTAAGAATTGGGGCCAGAGCAGTGGTGCCGTGGGAGGGGTCGCACAGGCAGCGGTGGCAGCAGTCGTAGGGAATTCTCCGTGGAAAGTATCACCACTTAGTAAGAAGGGAGGGTTCCAGCTAGTGTATTTTATGAAATTGTTTGGTAAGATTTCTCAGAAAAAGGGACTAACGAGATGAGTGGGAAATCCCCGAGTCAGCGGAGATGGTGCATCCTCCTGCCTGCTGGACCTCGACCCTGTCATCTCCCCCTCTTCCTCTGTAGAAGGGGATGATCTTTGAGGTCCTTCCACCTGTAACTTCCTGAGATGGTGTAAGAGGGCGCCCCCTTAACCATGGGAAAAAAATTGTTTTTCCTTTATAAAATTATGTCTTTTCTGGATTTCCTTTAACTTGCTATGATGCCTTAAATTTTTATATAGTAAAACCTTCTTTCTTGTAGAAAAATATAAAATTTCTTCCAAATAGTCACCTTTGTAGTTAATACAGTTGTTTTTCAGTCCATAACACTTTTGCGTAACTTTTTTTTTTCATTTCAAATAAATCTGAATTTAAGAGAATAGCCTCTTTTTAGACCAGTGTGGTAATGACGCTGCCCTCTTCCATCTACATGATGCTTGATGCTTACAAAGTCCTTTGGAAGCCTGGTCAATCATTCAGGCTTCCCAGGTGGCTGCCTGCAGACCCAAACTCAGATCTGGTCCTCCCCAAGTCAAGGGTCCTTTCTATGGCAACAGGAACCACACCTTTATTTTATTGTGAAAAAGAACGTGATTCTGGTTGGGCCCAAGATTATTTTGGCTTCTCCTTGTGATTTGCCTTCAGATGCAAAGTATGACTGCCCAGATGAGGGTTGGGGTCACAATGTGTAGATTATGTTGGTTTGAAACATGTCATTTTTGCTTGAGGATGTAGCAATAGGCTCATTGATGACTGTCATTTTGAATTGTATAGTTAAAACTGCCTTCTCAGAATATAAACTAGGGGCAGCTAGGTGGTGCAGTGGAGAGAGCACCAGCCCTGAAGCCAGGAGGACCTGAGTTCAAATCTGCCCTCAGACCAAACACTTGACACTTACTAGCTGGGCAAGTCGGTTAACCCCAGCTGCCTTTAGGAAAAAAAAAAAAAAGAGAGACATCAGAATATAAAACATCTCTTTTTTAGAATTGCCCATTTTGATTGCAAAGAAATCTAAACAAATTAATTATTCTACTTTGTACTTTAAAATCCCTTCAAAATAGTAGTCTGCTATGTCAGAATGTTTGCACCACTTAAATAGGAAAACACTGGTTTTGTATTTGCGCTAACTGTTGTTTTACCCTAGTGCTGCTGGAGGCGAGATTTTTGACCAGTGTGTAGCTGAGAGAGAAGACGCCTTTAAAGAGAAGGATGTGCAGAGACTCATGAGGCAGATTGTAGAAGGCGTTTCCTTTTTGCATGCCCACAACGTGGTTCATCTTGATTTGAAGGTGAGGCTTCATTTTCTTACAAACTTCATTGTGGAGACTGGCAAGGCCACGTGGCCTATGCCCTCGTGGGATGCTCCAGGCAAGGCACAGGGGGCCAGTGTGGTCTGAGAGCCTACTTAGGGACCAGACCTTGATGCAAAACACCTCATCTGTGATTGGTGCCCCACCTTCTCTCCTCTTAACCCTGCACAGTCCGGCTCTGACCTGTCATTCCACCAACACTGCTCTCCCCAAAGTTACTAACGATCTAGTTACCAGATCCAGTGGCCCTTTCTCCAGCCTCTCAGCAGCCTTGGACACTGCTGGTCACTCTCTCTCCTCTCCAGGTTCTTAACACCTCCCCCTCCCTGACGGCTTCTCTTCTGTCTCCTTTGCTGGGTCCTCCTCCAGACCACCGTGTGTAACCGCGGGGGTCCTCAGGGTTCTGTCCTGCTGTGTCCTCTTCTTCTCTCCTTCCTGCTTCACTGGGTGATCTCAGCTCATCAGATTTAATGACCGTGTCTGTGCTAGTGATCCTCAGGTCTCCCTTCCTGCCCCAGCTTCTTTGCTGACCTCCAGTCTCACATCTCCAACTGCCTTTCGGACATCTCAAGCCGGATGTTCAGTAGATATCTTAAACCCATGTGTCCAAAACAGAATTCATTCTCTTTCCGCATGTCTTTAGAGGGCAACGCTCTCCTCCCAGATCCCCAGGTTCCCACCCTAGGAGTCATCCTGGACCCCACCCCCTTATTCAGTATGGTGCCAAACTCTGTCCATTTCACCTTTGCAGCATCTCCTGAATACGCCCCCTTCTCTCCTGTGCTGCAGGCCCTCCTCTCCTCCCTCCTGGCCTATGGCAGTAGCTACTGGGAGTCTGCTGGCCTCTCCAGTGGCCTCCTTTCCCCCTTAGGAGCAGATATAAGATGCTCTGCTTGTCATTCAAAGCCCTTCATGACCCAGCCCCTCCTACCTTTCTGGCCTCCCTGGGCCTCTCACACCTTACTCTCCTCCATTCAGTGACGCCCCGTCCTCCAGTGAACAAGACCCACCATCTCTGGGCTCCAGGCCTTCAGTCTGATGTGCCCCAGGCCTGCTCCGTTGCTGATCCCCTCAGTTTCCTTGAAGTCCCCGTTCCCCCAGGAAACCTTCCCTACCCCCCTCCTAATTCCAGCACCTTCCCTCTGTTCATTATCTCCTGTCGGTCCGGTACTCAGCTTGCCTTGGCTTGCTTGTTGTCTGCCCCGTTAGACTGTCTGCTCCCTGAGGGCAGAGACTGTCTTTTGCCTCTTTTTGTATCCCCAGCATTTAGCACAGTGCCTGGCACATAGTAGGGTGCTTAATAAATGTTGATCGATTGCTAGGTGGTCATACAGATAACCAACAAACATTTATTAAATGCCTGCTATGCGCCCAACATTATTCTAGGAGCTAAAGTGTAAAGAAAAGTGAAAACAGGGCCCTGTTGTCCAGGGGCAGACACCATGGGTTTCCACAGATCTTAGACCTACTATGTACAAAATGGATACAAGATAATTCTTTTGTGCAGAGACACTAGCGATTTGGGGGTGGAGACAAAATCAGGAAAAGCCTCATGTACTAGGGGATGTTTGAGTTAAGCCCTGAAGGAAGCTGGGTGTTGTGATAGAAGCATGGAGGGGGTGCATTCACCTTGGGGCACAGCCAGTGAAAATGGTGGGGGTAGATTGAGTGGCATGTGTGAGGCCAGTGAGGAGGACAGTGTGGCTGCACTCCAGTGAGTGCAGAGGGGGCCTAGATGTGATGGGGCAGGGAAGGACGTGGTCAGATTTAGATTGGAGTGTGAAGCAGATTATAGAGGGGAGATACTTGTAGGAGATTCTGGGAATGTGCTGGGTAGGAGGTGAGGAGGGTGTGAACCAGGTCAGGGGGCAGAGAGAGGACCTTGGGTGGGGGGAGAATGAGGAAGCTCCTGGGCAGGGCAGGGACCACCAGGTTTGGGCGGGGGAGTGGGCTGGAGGCAGAGAGCATGAACGGGCCAGCCACATTGGATGGAATGAAAATGTCATTTGTAGTGGAAGTGGGTGACAAGGGCTGTGAGGCCTCCCTGTCTGTCCTTGTTGGCCTGTGGTGTGTGTTTATGAGAAAGGAGCTGACCATGGTTTGGTTTACAAAGAGTCTTCACCCTCTCAGACCGACTTCTCCTGAGGCCTTGGTATCAAGCGATGCATCTGCGGCATCAGTCTAAGCCTCAGTAGCCACAGGCCCTGGTGACGAAGCAGAAGCAGCAGCAACAGAAGGGAGCTGGGAGAACAAAGGGGCTTTCCAGGAAGCCCTCTTCCAGGCATTTGCTTGTAATCATAAGCTCTGGATTAGAACCACACATGAGAACTCAATCAGACAGTTAGTCACTAAGCATTTATTAAGCACCTTCTGTGTGCCAGGCACTGTGCTAAGCTCCAAGGATGCAAGGAAAAGTAAAATGCTTCCTGCCCTCAGGAAGCTCTGCCGTGGCACAGGGGTGGTGGCAGGAGTTGAGGGCAAACCCAGCCTTGGGCACGTCCTCCCTGTGTGACCCTGAGCAAGCCACTTCACCTCTCTTTGCCTCAGTTTCCTCAGCTGTAAAATGGGGATTATCATATAGTAGCCTCCCAGGTTAGTTGTGAGGGTCCAGTGAGACAATATTATCAAGGTCTTGGCCCGGCATTGGGCACATAGTGGGAGCTGTCAGTGCCACCTGTTACTGCGATTTCTTCCCATTTAGTGGTCTTGGAAAGGCTTGGGGCAAGAAGGCTGCTGATGGTGCTTGTGTGAGCAATGTTAGAAGTGAGGGGCCAAAGCTTTGTGGTTTAAAGAGGTATCACAAGTCCTGTGAGGCGGGACCCAGCATCAAAGGGGAGGGGCTTGCCCAAGGGCTGACAACAGGGCTGAATGCACCGAGATCTGGGCAAGAGGGAGGGGGTGAAATGAAAACATCGGAAGGGCATGTGTTTTCTCTCCCCAGCCCTTTGGTCCAAGGTGGGGGACCATGAGTGTGGAGCACGGTGGGTCACGGCAGACTTTTTCAAAATGGTGGTTTTACTGGACAGTGCAGGGGGCCGAGAGGGGGGATCCTTTAAGTGGGGTAAATGATTCATTAGTCTTGTCATCTCTTTCTATTGCCAGAAAAACAAGGCAAATGTCATTTGTTTATTTTCTTTTTTTTTTTAAGAAGAGATTATTGCCACTCTTTGGGCAATGTAGAAGCTGATTTTTGTGAGGAACTGGTGGAGGCTGTGGCCAGGAAGGGAGGCCCCCTCCCCCCAGCTGCTGTTCAGCCTTGGCCTCCCCTGCTCTGACTCCTCTCCCATCCTGCCCTTTGCCCCCCCTGTCATGCCCACCCTCTCACTGACCATTGCTGTCTCCCAGAATACTGGCTGCTGCTTCCAAACACCCCTCATCCTTTCAAAACCAACAGCCCCCTCTCGATTGGCCATCCTTGAAATTATCCTTTGTCTCGCGCCCATTTGGGGCTAAACTCCTTGAGAAAACTCTCTCACCCTGAGCCGCCCTCGAAAGATGTCTCATTTGCCTGATGACAAGGCCTTTTTTCAATCCTCTCAAACTCATGACACCTCGGACCCCATGGCCCCTGAGGTGGCCTTTCTTGGGTTTCTGTAACCCAGCTTCTCCTGGTGCTGACCCTGGGTGCCTCTGAGGCTGTGGGTCTCAGGCTGGGGGCACCCAGCCCCACACCCTCGTCACAGTTGCTTGGTACAACAAAGCAGAACTCGTTTTCTTTCCCTCAAACCCAGCTCGGTCTCCCTGGACTGGACACCCTGACGTCCCCCTCTTCCCACCTCACTTGCCCCTTCATCGCCTCCTGCCTGGGCTCCCTCCGCTCAGCCACTGAGCTGGAGGGAAGGGATGGGGGGGCCCTTTGCCTTCCTTTGTACCCCAGCCCTTAGCACAGTGCCAGGCACACACACACACACACACAGCCAGCACTTCATGAATGCTGTTGGCTGATTGCCTGGGACCTTCCTGAAGCTAGTGTTGTAGAAGTGTCTGATGGCTCCCGGGGGCCCAGCAGGAATGGGAAGGCCCAGGCTAGACGTTGCTGCAAAGCTTAGGCTCCACTGTGGGGTAGGAGGTCACCTGTTGGTAAAGTCAGGCTGGCTTCCCCATTTCCAAAAGTCTGTTTAGAAAAAAGTCGGAGGGGAAGATGAGGCAGGCACACCACCCTTCCGTTAAAGAAAGATGAGGCTCCCCTGGGGGAGAAGCTATGGCACTCACTCTGTGGTGTCTGGCGGGAGATGGCCCAGCTTGGACCCCCAGATCTGCCCAGATGGTGCCCCCTGCACCGTGCCATGTCTACAAAGCACCCATGACACCCTGACTACACTTGCAGCCAAGGAGACAATTCTGGAGGTCTCCAAGTGAGAATGATTGGGTGGGATCTGATGTGGGTAAACTTAAGAGAGAGCCCACGTGGGCACTGAGGGCATGGGGCTTGGCAAACTGTGCCCTGCCACCACCAGGGCGTTTTAGCTGTGAGTGGTGTTAGAGAGGTCGCTGGCAAGCAGGTGGTAGAAGAGCAGAGAAGGAGGTAAAATTGGAGACCCCCAGCTGGTGAGATGAGCAGGCCCCAAGGGCAGGGCTCTGAGCCCTTGGCAGAAGCAGTTAGGGAGCATTAGAGTTACCCAGCTATGAAGTGGGCTCCCCAGTGCCCGCCGCCAGGTCTGGCCTGGCCCTGGGTCCCCGGCTCCAGAGGGTAACTCTTCAAGGGGCATTTCCTTGGTACAGGCCCTTTATCCCCCCACCCCCACTGCCTAGGTGGCTTTTGGGTTGGGGGGCGGGGGACTTTGAGGACTGGAATAAGTCCTTCCAGAATTTCCAGAGCAGAAAATGTGCCTCCCTTCTCATACTTTGTCTTTGCTTTTGAAAGTGAAATCCAGGCCAGATGAAGAGTACTTTTCTGTGGGGGTTTTGATTAGAGATGCTATACATTGTTCAAGGAGGCAGAGACGACCAGTAAATCCTTCCAAAAGAAGACATTTCCCATAAAGAGCCATTGCATGAGAAATAAAAGCCCCTTTGCCCCCGCCACTCACCATGTCAGTAAAGTTAATTCATTTGCAGCTTTCTCATTGGCTGAGGGCTTCAGGGCCCTGAGGCAGCCTCCTCCAGGGCCCAGGGTAGGTTCAGATGGCCTCTGTGGAAGTGTGGCCTGCCTGTGGCAGGCGGCAACCAGGATCTCAATGTGGGACTGAATCGAAACGGGGGAAATTCAGGGTTAAAAACCAGCTTCACAAATAAACTGAGGGGAGGCTTGGGGGAGAAACAGTGTTTCTTAGAATGCTTGCTCTGCGCCAGGCACTGTGTGTGCTGAGCACTTTGATAAAGAGCATCATTCGATTGTCACAACAACCCAGTGAGGGAGGAGGTGACAGGCCCAGTGCCATGTCTGCCGTGTCCCCCGCTGCATGGCTAGTCAGGAGGGGGAGAGCACAGCCCCCGAAGCTCGGTGCCCTGAGGCTCTGCTGACACAGGGCAGATGGGCCAGCCTGGCTGAAGTGGCATGTGCCGGACAGGTCAGCACCAGCACTCCCCTCAGACCCCAGTGGAGACAGCTGAGGAACCTTGGGAAGAACCAGGCTTCCAGCCCAGTGCCCCAGGGAAGATGCAGCCTGGGCTCTGCTCTTACAGGGGCTGCAGGGAAAAGGAAGCCTTGGTCACCAGAGTCCCAGGCCCTGTCCAGTGGCTCCACGTCAGGAACTGCTGTGATTCTCAATGGGGAATAACCCCCTGCTCTGCGGCTGCCCCGTCAGGGCCCTGGGACCTTCCCCAGGTGTTTTCCCTCCCATTAGAGAGCAGGGCCGGGCTCACTTTAATGGGTGTGCTCCCCACCCAGGGTCAGTGCACATTTAGTGCTAAGTGCTGGGGGAAGGTGCCAGGGACAGCCCGCTTTGGTGTTCTCAGAGGGAGAGTGGTGGAGCTGCTGCTGGCCTTGGGCTTCAGATGGGGGGATGTGGGTGCTACTGTGCCTGCAGCCCCCTCCTGGAACCTTGGTCTCTTGGTCTGTAAAATGGAGCCGGTCCCAGCATCCCCCTCCCAGGGTTGAGCATTGCAGGCCTCACGGTACCAGGTATTATAAGTTGTGAAAGAATCGCTTCCTTGGGGACTGATCTGATGCAGAGCAAGCTGGCTGTCGCTTTACACATCAGATCTTTATTTTTATGATGTATTTGGGGATTTTTTGGTTTGTTTTAGCCCCAGAATATTCTCCTGACAAGTGAATGTCCATTGGGTGATATTAAAATTGTTGATTTTGGCCTCTCGAGAATGATGGAGAGCAGTGAGGAGCTCAGAGAAATTATGGGAACACCGGAATATGTGGGTGAGTATTCAGCAGGGGGAGGGGTTCTGAGGAAGTTACCACTCCCCCCCCATTTCACAGAAGAGAAAACTGAGGCCCAAGGAAATAAATTATCTGTCCCAGGTTGGACAGTCACTCAGTAAACATTATTAAGTGCCTACTATGTTCTAGGCACTGTGCTTCATGGGGATGCAAAGAAAGGCAGGAGACAGTCCCTGCCCTCGGCACACTGGCACGCTCCCAGTCTAACGGGGTGACAGCTAGCCAGCAAACGTGCAGGCAGGATTAAGGGTCAATGACGAGCAGAGGGAAGGCCCTGGAATTCAGAAGAGTGGCCGGGGGCATGCTCACCATAGGAAGTGGGATTTTGGTTGAGGCTTGAAGGAGCCCAGGAACCCTGGAGGAGGAAGTGTTTGAGGCACTGGGGGAGGGTCACCGGAGAGAACACCCAGGGCCGAACAGCCGGAACACCAAGATCACTGGATCAAGGACGGGTCCAGGAGAATCAGCCTGCTGGTCTTGCAGGGGGGAGGCAGGGAGTGGCAGTCATTGGAGTGAAGTGATTTGCTCAGGGACACAGCTAATGGGGCGAGATTTGAACTCAGGGTCCTCCTGACATCTTAATTTTACCTGAAAGAGGAGTTTTGAGGTTAAGGTCCTAGCATTAGAAGAGTGTGACGTGATGGTGAGGGTTGTATGGTATAGGAGCCCTTGTCTGTGTGTCCAGGCTGGAGCAGCACAGGAGGGCCTTCAGGATTGGCATTTCATGAACAAATAATTTGTACCATAAGGTGATATGGTAGCCTATGAAATGCTCATCTTAACTTCAGTAATAGTTCATAAAATCATTCCAAGTATTCTTTTTGGAATGATTCTGCACCTCGTTTGAATGTTCCATGGCGCTATTAAAAGCCCCATTACCTTCCAATGGGCTCTCCTAGGCTGTCCACTGAATCTCCGCAGGTAGCAGGCTTCTGCAGGCTTCCTGAGTGGCCTGGGGGAGGTGCAGCTAAGCCAGAGCCTTCCCTGCCAGGCCCAGGTTCTCTCTTATCTTCACTACTGATTTTTATCCAGGCTTGGGAGGGGGAAGGGAATTTAAAGGATGGAAAGAATTTCAGAAATTCTTCCTGTGGTTTCAAGTAGCTCCTTGATCAGGAGCTAACACAGGCAGAGCGAATCTGAGTTATCCCTCAGGACCATTTTTAAGGTCTCTCTGGGGTGGTTTAGACCTTTAGCCTTGAGCAAGCTCAGAATGAAGGCAGACTCCCCCATGAGCGTGTGTGGTGTGGGGGTGAAGCCCAGAGGGCTTTGGCTCTGGCTGTCCACCAGCACATGGTGACTCTTACTGGCATCTTAGCGGGACTCCGCCTCTAACTGAGCCCAGGAAATGAATGCAGACGAGGCCTCTCTGCGGCGCAGGCGGCAGATTCTCCCATAGAAATCTTACAGGAAAGACCCTCCTCCAGGGTTGTGGAGCCGTCTCCCACCCAGATTTGAGTTTGGCCGCACTGGAAGTAGCTGTCTGCAGCAACTGGTCAGGCTTGAGGTGGGGGAGAGAGGCATCCTCTGTTTGCTGGAATTTTAAAGGACACAGATGGTTGCTTGTGGCCGCCCGCTCTGGACTGTGGGAGCTCTGGTCTTGTAACGGCTTCTTTTTCTGCTTTCTCTCCTAGCCCCAGAAATCCTTAGCTATGATCCCATCAGCACGGCAACTGACATGTGGTGAGCACGCTGGGGGCACCGGGTGGTTTGCGCTCTGTTCCATCTCCTCAGGCACCGAGGTTCTGATGGCCTTCTTCCTTTGTGTTTTGCATCAGGAGTATTGGGGTCTTGGCTTACGTCATGCTGACGGGGATCTCTCCTTTCCTGGGGGACAATAAACAAGAGACTTTCCTGAATATCTCCCAGATGAATATCAGTTACTCAGAGGAGGAGTTTGAGGCTGTGTCAGAGGCAGCCGTCGACTTCATCAAAGCTCTCTTAGTTAAGAAGCCCGCGTAAGTACAGCTTATTTGGGGTGATGTCTGCTGGACGGTGGTCAGTTTTCCAGTAGCCCGTAGCTGGTCAGTCTATGCCCAGTGTCTGTACTTCTCAAAGATAACTGGCGAGGAGTTTGGGTTTGAGTACGGGGGTGTCCAGCCTCCTTGTCACCGAGGGATGTTTCTCTTGGATGTAAAAGGTCTTAGTCATTGAGAAAGTCTGTGCAAACGTACATCATTGCAGTGATTCAGTCCTCTACATTTGGGGACCATCGCACTTCTGCCCCAGGCCCTGCTGACTGGCAGGTGCATCCCCGTAAGCTAGCGTGAGTGATATTTTGGTGTTGGTTGATGCAGGGATCGGGCCACCGCCGAGGAATGTCTGAGACATCCCTGGCTAGCACCAGACAGCAGCCCAGAGCCTCCCTTCCGGGGCAAGAGTTTAATGGAAGAGCCCAGCAGCGCCCAGGAAGAGGAAGCTTCTGTGCCCGAGCCGCCGGCCGAGGCCGAGAAGCCAGAAACGGAAGAGCTGATTGTGGTGGCTTCCTATACATTGGGGCCCTGCCGCCAATCGGAGAAGGAGAAGAGGGATCCCAAGGCTATCTCCAAGCGGTTCAAATTCGAGGAACTGCCGCTGCTTCAGGAAATGCCCGGAGACTTCATCTACTGAGCAGGGTCTGAGGTTTAGGGATCCTTTCAGAAACACCTGTGTCACTTATAGACCTGCGCCCAGATGTCCAGTGTCCTGAGGAGGGGTCTCCTAAGCCCAGAGGGCAGTCAAGTGAAGCTTGGGGCGGCTGTGCCGGCGACTGGACCATGCTCAGCGAGCGGAGGTGTCCGCTCACTGAGTCTGTCGCAGGGGGCTGGTGTTTGCACTTTTGTTTTTAATAGACTTGTCCTGCTCTTTCTCCCAAAGACTCTGTACAAAAGCATTTGTTTTCTAGGGGAGCGTCTGGTGCCTCAGACACGTGCGCCGCCCATAGGCATTGCTCTGGGCTTGAGGGAGTCCATTTCAGTTTAGACCTGTCTTAGGACCTTAATCTGATGTAAAGGCGCCAGGCCTTCATTGGGTCCTTTTTCTGAGAGTTAGAGCGGTGGCCAGTTGGGTTTGGGGGGGCTGCTCCTAGTTTGTTTTTTCCTGCAGTCAGACTGTTTCAATGAGGAACCCTGCTGAGATTTTTTCCCTTCCTCCTTGGCCAGGTCGGGTGGCAGTTCCACTCTGGGTTGAGAGACAGGGTTGATGCTGTTGTCTCGGGAGGCCCACAGCGTCGCTCTCCTCGCCTCGCCTCGCCTCCCTTCCCCTCAGACAAACCAAAGCGCATCTTCCCTAAAGCTGCCAGTCGTGGGTTAGAGGATGTCCCTGGGTAGGGGGTCAGTATGATCTGATCAGCATGGGGTGGCGGTCAGTGAGAAGACCCTGCTGTTGTTTTCTGAGAGGGGGGAAGGGAAGGTGTGGCTGCCCAGGGTGCTCAGACCCGCTTTGCTTTGCCTCTAGACACTTTCCCCGTTGCAGGTGGTGTCAGTGGAGAGGTGGCTTACTCTGAAAGGACTTTTTGTTTTTCAGATGATCCCAAACTTTAAACTGATTAAAGTTGAATGTATATTTGTGTTAAAACCAAGGTCAGTTTCCTACAACGCATTAGAAATGCTAAAGAAAAGAAGCAGAATCCCCTGTTTTCAGCTGTTTGTTCTTGGGCCTCCCGTCCTCTGGCAACCCTGAAAGTTAGGATCATTCCCACTGTCTGGAACCTCAGTATTATGGAGTCTTCCCAGTGTTTTCTTTCCTCTTTAATTTATTTTTAAATCTGTTGATTTGTCAGGCTTCTTAGAATGTTTCCGATGTAATTTGACTGAATTGGCCAGTGTAGACAGCTGGTGTGACTGAGTGAATGGGTCCTGTTGGGTTCCATCTACGTGCAGCTTCCTTGATTGGAGCCTGTGATCCGGTAAATTCCCCAGAAGGGAGAAGGTGGGGGCTGGGGGCGCCTCGAGTAGGAGAGAGAGCCCAGCATCTGTCAGCATCCTGTAAAATGCTACCATTGCCGACCCACTCTTTAATAATGCTTGTATGCAAATCATGAATTTCTCAGACTTTTGAAGTGACCGCACCTCTGTGGTATCAGGTACCCGGCGTTCAGACCTTCCCCCCTGTTGTTGAATAAACATCGAATTTGCTACAAGGCCAGCTTTTAAACTGGCTACTTCAAAACGGCTGCCTTGCAATTGGAAATGTTCTCTATTTTGTTACTATTTTGTGCCTTAAAAGTTTGGGTTTTTGTAAGTACTTTTGAGTCATTCATAATTTGTATAAAGTTATTAAAGTTTATTGGTTTGTAAGTTATAAGCAGTATGCGAAGTCTTTCTATAACAGACCAATTAAAGTAACTGTTTCCATTGCGGCTTTATGGGAACATCACTAACCAGCTTCTTAACACACACCCGCCATCTAGTTGTTCCTCTGGTGGTTGTCCCAACATTGAAAGCCATTTCCTCACATGAATCCATCATCGTGCAGGGTGGGTCTCTCATTTCACAGATGTAAGGGCTGAGGCCCCGAGGGAGGGTGACAGCTCTCAAGGGCAGTCTCTGACTCCCAAGGCCAACACACTTTCCATCCTTATTAAAGACAAGATCCTTCCTGCCCTCAGGGAGTCCTCCTCCTCCTGGATAGTGCTGCAGCTGGCGGGGGGGGGGGGGGGGGGGGGGGGGGGGGGGGGCACCACCTCCTTGCCTGCTGGCACTGCTGCCCTCTGGCCCCTTCTTCCATCCCCTCTACAGGATCTGCATCTTCCTTCCTGCTCCGTAGGAGTCCTTCCGGGCCCACTTTGTCCTCTGCGCTTTCTGCTTGGTGGTCCCACCTCAACATGAGTTTCCAACAGGGCTCTCCATGCGGGTAACACTCAAACCTGTAACTGCTGCCCTGAGCTCCCAGCCCTTTAAACTCAAGCTGTATCTACCCAAGCTTCACGTCCCCCGTCTCTGAGCTCCCTGTGTCTGTCACTGACTCCACGTGGGCCCGCCTCCCCAGGGTTAAGAAGCTTCTGAGGATTGCCTGGACTCTGTCCTCCCCTCGCCCACAGTGCCAGGCCCGGAGAGTGGTTTACTGCACAATCCCATGTCAGCCAAGAAGCATTTGCCGAGACTGCCCTGGGGCCTCTCCTCCTGCAGGGCAGATGGAAGGCCCAGCTCCTAGGCCCCAGCCCAGACCAGGGGTGGCCTTCTATGTCCTTGGGTACAGCCTGTTGACTGAGTCCAAGTCTGACAGAACAAATCCTTCTATTAAGGGGATTTGTTCTGTGAAGTTTAGATTTAGTCAAAGGGCCACACCTGAGGACCTAGAGGGCGACATGTGGCCTCGAGGCTGCAGGGTCCTCACCTCTGGACCAGACTGTTTTCAGAGTCTAGCATGGCTGGCTGCTGAGGGGACCACAACTTATGGCACCACTGGAAACAGGCTTTATTTTGACTTGTGTTTCCAACCCCTTCTTGGTAACCCTTGCTTGTTAAGGGCGCAAGAATTGTTAGAGAGCCAACCTAGGGTGGGGCTGGGAACCTGATTGCTCATTGCCTGGGATTAGCCCTCAAACTGGAGAAGATAACCTTGGGGGAGAATGTCCATCCCAGATAGCAGTCCAAAGTGGGGGAGGGGAATAGGTGCAGTCACCACACCTGCACCTGCATCTGGGGAGAGCTCCAAGGGCAGAGGTCATTAGAAGGAGGCTTTCTGAGTCCTGGTTGGCTGATAGCCAGAGGCAGGACAACCTTAGCCACACCAAAGCCAAAATTCCTTAGTCTTGCCCTGGCCAGTGCCAAGGATATCCCAAGACGGTGCCCAAATGGTGGTATGTGGGCACCTCTGGGGAGGTCATGTGAGTGCCACAACTGACCTCACTGACACAGGATTCTTCAGAGTGGGGACCAAGCACTTTGGGGCAATTGATACCATGGGGGAGGATGGGGGGCAGGGCATAATTCACTTGGGAAAAAGCTGGATTGGCTGGGTCTCAGTGCATGGAGGAGAAGAGCTGGGTGAATGAATGACATCTATTAAGCACTTACTGTGTGCAAAGGACTTCATGATGGTGATACAAAGAGTAAGGAGGTCACCTAATAGGGAGACAACACAAAGGGTTTCAGAGCTGAGTGACTTAAAGGGTTGTGTTCCCTTCAACAGCAGTGGAGCTTGAGGGAAGACTTGTTTAATGAGTGAGTTTGTGAGGCCCATGGGAAGTCAGGGTTGGTAGTCTGGTGATCAAGGAATGAGATGGCCCAGATCCACAGATCTGGGAGTTGCTTCAGTAAGGGTAATAATGGATGCTGCTGAGCTCAAGATGAGAGGGTCCAGGGCAGAGCCTCAGGGGACTCCAACAGTGACAGGCAGATGTGGATGAAAACCCAGCAAGGGCTGGAGGAGTGAGTGGTTAGACAGGAGAATGGAACCCAAGGAGATCTGAGTCTTGGAAACCTGGAGAGGAAGAGACTAAAGCTAGAGTGAGGAGGACTGGGGGTGGAGGGAGGGAATGAATCTGCTGGAGAGGATCAAGGTTCCTAGATGAAAATGGGTTGGCCTTGGCAAACAAGGGCCATATCAGGAACAGGTGTGAAGGAGGAAATAGTGGGAGGATGGGGTGAGATGAGAAAAGAAGGGGCTCTCAGCAAATGGGAGCCTCCATAAAGTATGAGGCAAGACCTTCAGTAGAGAGGGGGTGGTGTGCGAGACTGGAGGAAAGAACAGGCTCAGAACAGCTGCTGGGATGGGCAGAAGGGGTGCCGTGTTGTATTTATGGTGGACCCAGGCAGCATGAGTTTGATTTCTTTCCCTTCAGCAGCATTTGATAGAAGCAAAGGAGGCAAAGATGGTGGGAGCCATCCCCGGCGTGGATGATGGGATTTCTGAAGCTCGGTGACTGGAATTACAGTGTGCCCTTAGCAGAAATAGGGACATTAGGAAGAGAGGTGTGCTCTGGAGGAGAGATAATGGGCTCTTTATTGGACATGGAGAATTTGAGAAGTCCAGCACAGCCAGGGCCAGTTGGTACTGAAGGAGCTAGCCCACACTCCTCAGGAGAGAAGGGTCTGGTTGTCCCTGAGAGTCCCTGTTCCCAGCATTCACCACCATCCAGCCCAGGAAAGCCCAGGGACATCCTGGGGAAAACTTGCCTCTCAGTTCCACCTGCACCTGGGCTCAGCTTGGCAACTATGTCCTGGGGCAGCCTGACCTTGTGGGCTGGGGAGAGAGAGAAATCAGGAGGACGATTTGTGTGTGAGCCTCTTATCACAGAGCAACCAGATGTCTCTCAAACAGAACATTAGTCCCATTGCAGAGGAAGGACAAACTGTGTGGTTAAAGAGTGGCAATCAAAAGGAGATTAGCAGAGAAGTCCTGGTTATCCAACGGGGGAATTCCCTTTTTTGGTCACTTCCTCCTCTTTCCCCTCCTACTTGCACTAAAAACTGGAAGTGGGTGGGGTAAGAACTCACTCTCGCCTCCCGCCCGGTGCACACCTCACAGATTGTCAGTTCCTCCATTCACCTGAAGCCCCTCCGCCCACCTTGATTAGGCTGATGGGACTCTACCTCTCTGCTTCCCTGAAAGCGCTTCTTTATGTAAAACAAACAAGCATGGAATTCCATTGACGACCCACAGGCAAAGATAGCAGCTCAGACACCAGCTTAACGTTATGGTAATGGAGAGATTTGGGGGCTCTGAATTTGGATGGGGGAAGAAACTCTGTCTTTGTTTTCACTAATCTCTCACTGAAATTGTTTAACGACATGATTCAGATGAGGGGTCCCCAGGCTTCCCTGAACTGACTGCCAAAAGGCTCCATGATGCCTAAAGAAAGCTCAGATATAATAAAAATGGTTTAGCTTTGGCTCTTCTGAGCTTGTTGTGTGTGTGTGTGTGTGTGTGTGTGTGTGTGTGTGTGTGTGTGGGGCCACACAAGTCTTAAAAGCATTGTAGAAATTTCTTCTCTTGGTAGTATTGGGCATAAGTTGCCCTCATGACGACCCTGTGAGTATTAGAGCTTGAAGGAAACAGAGGCTTGGAGGGGTCACTTGATTTGCCCCAGATCACACCCAAGGTCACACCAGCATCGGCAGCAGGACTTGGGCCGTGGGTTGCTCCCTCACTCCAGCCCCAGCCCCGAAGTCACTGCCATTTTCAGCAGTAAGAGAAGGGGATGATTCATTTACAGGGAGATGGTAGAGTGGTCATGGAATGGGCACGGACGACTCTCCTCCCTCTCTGGTTTGCTGCTCAGAGCACCTTTAGTCAAGGAAAGGCATGACCAGGCAGCCCGACTTGTTCACTGTCTCCCTGCGGGGTGGAAATCTCAGATTCTCTCCTAGGGGAGACTGATTCATTGAGGTTAACAATCAAGTGAGGATCTTGGCTGGAAGGCTGGAAGGGTCCTTGGGAGCCGTTGAGGCCAAGACCCTCAGCGTCAGGGAGGGAAAAAGGCTTGTCCAAGCTCACACAGAGGCAAGATTGGAACTCAAGTCCTCTGATTCCACAGACATGGCACTTTCCATTGGATCACACTGGCTATACATCCCTGCCCTCTCCCCCCCCCTTCTTGTGCTAAAGTAGGTTTCTTAGAACTTTGAAGAGCAAGAGTAAACAGATGTCGTCAGGGACATGGATGAATGAAAAATCTAGGATGGCCCCAGGGCAGGGGGAAAAATAGCGGGTGGGCAGCCCAAGGGTTCCCCTGGGGGGTGGTGGGTGTTTTCAGTGCTCATGGAATTCTCTTAGTTTGTACGCATATATTTATTGTGTGTCCCCCCCCCACTTCCTCTCACCAATCATCAAACAGTATGTAACCAACAAGCACCACTAAGCACCTACTGTGCGCCGGCTCCTCATAAAGAGCTGGAAATACAAAGTATGGTAAAAGACACCCTGCCCTCGGGATGCTCCCAATCTAATGACAGGACAGCATGCAAGCAGCCATGTATAAGTGAACTACAGACAGAGTAAAGTGGCAACAATTAACAGAGGGAAGCCTCTGGAACTGAGGGTGATTGAGACAGTTTTCTTGTAGAAGGTGGAAAAGGAGAGTATTACAGCCCTGAGGGGAGTACCAGGGAAAATACTGGGAGGTGGGAGGTGGACAGACTTGTTCAGGAGCAGCGGAAGCTGGCTGGAGCAGAGTTTGGGGTCAGGGGAGGAAGGGTAAGAAGACCCCAAAGGTAGCAGGGACCCAGGTTGTGAAGGGCTTGGAATGCCAACAGATTTCCACATTGTCCACCTCCCAAAATACGTGTCGGTGAATTTGACATCCGTGGCCTCCCTGGCAGGAGGTGAGCTGCACATCCAGCATTGTGATTGACCACAGTCCTAGGGGCTTTCAGAGTGGTTTTCTCTGTAATGTTGTCACACTCACTTCACTCTTCATTGGCCACAGAGATCTTCCTGGTTTTCCCTAAGCCTGCTTTGTTGCTTCTCACAGTGTAATAGCATTCCATTCCATGCACATTCCATCATTTGTTTGGCCACTGCCCAATGGGAGGGCATCTCCTTAGCTCCAGGCTCCTCCTACGAAGAGCGCCCACTGCAGACATCTTGTGCCTAGGAGTCCTCTTCTTCTTTCTTTGATCTCTGGGAGCACGTACGCCTCGTGGTGGTCACAGAGCAGGCCCAGTGAAGACCCCCCTAGAGCAGAGCTCCCAGTCGTCTTCCAGACTGGCTGCACTGGTTCAGAGCCAAACCAACAATGTGCCAGTGTCCCCACCATCCTTCCAAAATGGGTCATGCTCCTTTTGTCCTCCTTGCCAGTCTGATAGGTATGAAGGGGACCTCAGAGCTGCCTCGCCTGCATTTCCCTAATTATTGCAACAGTGTAATCACTATTAAGTCAGATTGTTTATGGTTTAGATTTCTTGCTTTGAAAACTGCCCCTTCGTGTCCTTTAACCATTTGTCTGTTCAGGAGCAGGTCTTAGTCTTACAGACTGAATCTGCTCCTCATGTCTCCTCATGGAGACCTTTCTCAGAAACTTGCTGCAAATATTTTCCCATATTACCTGTTCCTCTTCTAATTTTAACTATGTTAGTTTTCTTTGTGCAAAACTTCTAAATTTTATATAATCAAACCTGTCCATTTCATCTTCTGTGATCCTCTTTCTCTATTCTCTGGACATAAAGTCTTTCCCCAGTCATAGATCTGAAAGCTAATTTCTTCCTTGCTCTTCCAGTCTGCCTAGGATGCCATGTTTTTATGTCTAAGTCATGTATGTATTTGGAATTTATCTTCGTGTATGGTGTGAGGTGTTAGTCTGTGACTAATTTCCCAGTTTTCCCACAATTTTTCTTAAATAATGAGTCCTTACCCCAGGAACAGGGACTTTCTGGTTTCTCAAATGTTCTCCCACTATATTCCTTTACTTTGGTGGGCTATATACCTTATCTGCTCCACTGATTAACTTCTTGGTTTCATAACCAGTACACATTGTTCTGATGATTCCTGCTTTGTAGCAGCTGGTTTGAGGTCAGGTACTGCTAAGTCCTGTTCCCACTTTAAAACAAGGAGTGGGGGAAGAGGTGAAGGATCTTTTCTAAGTTGGGAATCTCTAGCAGAGATGAGGGGAGATGCAGGAGATTATCTCGGATGCAGAAACTCTAGTATCTGGATGGATGGGGTGGGAGAGGGGTCAGGAAGCCTGGGTGCTCGGGAGAACACTGGTGGTAGTTTCTGTATCAATGAGGCCTCCTTTCTTTGGCCATGTTAACGCACCCTAAAGCAGGAGTTCTTAACCTTGGGTCCAGAAGTTTGTTTACTGAAATCTTTTGATAACGCTATTTTAATGGAATTGGTTTCCTTTGTAACCCTCTGAATACATTTAAGAACGTTATTCCAAGGAGTCCTTGGCTGTCCCCAGATGGCTAATGGGGTTCGTGAGCCAAATATGGTGGAGAGCCCCTACCCTGGCAGAATTCATGTGCATGTTCTCATAATACATTGACTCTGTTAGCAATGGGAAGCTGACATCCACCCTATCTTGGCCCCAGGATGGTCCCCTTTGGAAGATTTCCACCCCTTGTCACAGTTGGAATGATTTTTCAACCCAATATGGTGTAAATAAGATTGTTAAAAACAACTGGTCAAACTTAGCCATGTAATTACACACCCTTAGGAAGGTATTTTAAACTGTGGCAGACTTTGAGCAGTCCTTGAAATGCCACCATCTGCCCTGGCTTTTAATTACCAATCCACAGCTTAACCAAATGGCTTCCATTCCATGTCCTTGGTGAAACCTGAAAAAAGATGCGGGCAGAGATAAGTGTAGACCCAGACCTATTCAAAGCCATGGTGAAAAGGACCACTTCTCTTAACCTCTTCCTCCTGGTAGCTGTGGTCTCTTGGGGAGGAAAGCAAGGGTTGCTTCTAAGCAGCTGGATTCTCACTACCAGCTTCCTGGGATGGCCATGTTCAAAAGTTGGGCTTCCGTCCACACTCACTGGAAAGCCTGAGAGGACGTGGGATCACATTAGCTTCATCTGGAGGATGGAGCACAGATGTAGGAGCAGAAACATTCTTCTGAGCTCAGTCCCTGGGCCATCTAGATTCCTAACCCAGCATTAGGCAGGGGTAGCAGCCTGGGAGTTCAGGACTCGGGCACCTGGTAGATGGAGCTTCTTTCTCCAGAGCTGCACAGGGCCAAGGAACATTCCCAGAGGTACGACTGCCCCCACGTCCTCTCCCTGTGACTTTCTCCTACCCTCCAATAGAATTTCTCTGCCCAGCACCAAGTGTAGGCCTCCTTGCCAGGGTCATGGTCTGTCTTTGAGTGTTAGGGTTTTATCATCAGAGGAGGAGAGCAGATGCTGGATTAAGAGAGATAGATATGGTTGTGAAAACACAAAGAGAGGCAACGATGAAGACAAGGCTGCTTTTCTGTAACAGCCCCTCCCCACATGCCCAACCCATACCCGGAGCCCACAGCCAAACATCTGTCCTGGGCATCACATGAGTCACAGTGAATAATTGTGTCCTGGAAGTGGTAGGCTGGGCCCACACATCTCACACACACACACACACACACACACACACACACACAGGCACGTCTTTCTAACCTCCTCCACATGATACACCATGATACATCTGTGTAACCCAATGGCTTCCGCTATAAGGTTCTTGGGGAGACCAAGAAAGAGATGTGGGCAGGAGACTGATGCAATGCTTCCCAACCCCCAAACCTCTCCCTCCCTCTGAGTGGAAGAGGGAATCAGTTTGGCCAGACACAGAAATAAGAAAGTGGTAGATCTAATATCGAAGGCAAGGAGCTCCTGCCTGGTGAGTGCCATGGCCCATCCATGACAGTAGGACACCTCCCTCCTTTCTCCTCCATGGCGGCTGCAGGGAATGGGATAAGAGCACCCGCAGAACCCCAGCATCCTCACGACCAGCATCGCTGGGGAGAAGACACGTCCATTTTCATGACTTGTGGGACACTTCCCAGTTTCTATCAATGTTGTCTCCACCATTAGAATGTAAGCTCCCCAAGGGCAGGGAGGGACTTCTTTTTTGCTTTTTCTGTAACTCTCCAAGGTCTATCCTGGCGCCTGGAACACAGGCAGCGCTTAGGAAATGCTTGTTGGTGGGTGAACTGGATGAATCCTTGGGACAGAGAAAACGAAAGCCTGGGAGAAGCGGAGACCTAAAATTTGGAGAAGCTAGGAGGACCGTGAGCATGAGGCATAACCCGCAATGACACAGCAGAAGATTCGGACACGATGGGGCAGCCCTGGTGAACTCAGAGGGTCAGTGGAGCCTCCTCCCAGGGAGAGCAAGTGGTCAGCCAGCCCGGAGGCTCCTGAGCTCCTTGATTCTTCATTGAGTCTGTGGAGGCAGCCGAGCTCTGGAGGAGAAGTGGGATGGAGGGAAGAGATGTCCAGGCCAGGCCCAGGACAGAGCCTTGGCCGATGCCCACAGCTGGGAGCAAGGGTCCTCTGCCTTTGGCATCCTGAGCCCCTTGGGTCGTCTGGTGAAGCCCACAGATCCCTTCCCAGAATCCTGGCTTTAAATGCATAAAATGAAATATGTAGGATTATGCAGGAAGAAGTCATCAAAAAATAAATTAAAAAACCAAACCAGTTTGGAGAGGCCAAGGAGTATTGCACCAGTGCGAGGTACAGGCATTGTCACAATATGTAGCTCTTTAAAGATGGCAAAGTGCTTTGCTTTTGTGACCTCATCTGAGCTTCAAGATAACCCGCGCAGTAGTGTCATTCTTAGAGTGAAATGGGTTTTACAGATGGTCAAACTGAGACAGGCCACAGTTAAATGACTTGCCCAGGGTCACATAATAGTAAAGGCAGGCTTTGAACTTAGGACCACCTGATTCCAGGACTTGGCCTCTGTCCACTGTGCTACCTGGCCGCTAGTAGATGTTACCCCCTTAACAGGCATCACACACCTGACATCATGACCTAGAGAAGTGGACTTCTTCCCTGACAAAGTCACCTCAGGAAGTGACTGAGCCCCCATGCCCTCAGGTTACCATAAGTGACATACTGTGCTTAGGAAGGGACAGCACAAGCCTCAGGGGCACCCCCAAGAAACCTGAGGTGGGAGATGTAGGCAGACTAGTCCTGGGAACACAAGACCAGGGAGTACTCACGGCACCCTGGAAACCTCTCCTGTACCCCTTTGGGCAGCCAAGCAGGTTCCCTTCAGGCCTCAGATGGGCCTGCTGTTAAAACCATGATGTCAGACTCCCTGATGGGCATCACCAGGTTGGCATGCAAGAAACAGGGGCAGTCAGCAGCATCTGTGTTGTCCGAACACTCCCTGACGAGAGGCGTGCTGGTCCTTCCCCAGAGCCCTGGAGGGAGATATTTGGGAGGCAGGGCAGGGTGGGGACACTTGGCCCTGACAGGAATGTCTCCTGGTCACTCTCAGCTGCTTCGGTCCGGTCACCACCCGACAGCAGACAGCTCGGCTCCCGCTGCAGACTTTTCCGGCCCAGTCATCAGCTCTTCCTTCCCTCCTCCCCTGCCAGGCCTTCAGGTCATCAAGACCAGTCTGGCTTCAAGTCACCAGTGACAAAGCTGTCCTTTCGAAGCTAGAAATATTCATGACTGACCCTGACTTTGCACTGCATAGATGTTATCTATGTTACCTCATAACCACTCTGGTCCCATCTTACAGATGAGGAACCGCCACCTGCTTAGCCTCCCTGCCTCCCACCCTTGTTCACAAAGCAATCTGAGCCGAAGCATTCAGGAACAACCGAACAAAGATGGTTTTTGGGGAGGGAGGATGGGGTGGTATCGGCAGAGCCCCTGTCCTGAAATGGACAAGGCCTGAGGCCTGAGGCCCTCAGAGTGTGGCCTCAGGTTGGCTGCACAGCCCGAAGACTAACACCTGTGGGAGTGTCTGCAAAGTGCTTTGTGAGCCTAAAGCTCGCAACAGAGAAATATCCATTTTTCTTATTATTGTCGTTAGAAATTACTGCTGCAAAACACACACACAATAGCAATGGGTTTTTTGCTTGTTAACTTTCACCTTAATGGTCCGATTTCTTTTTTTTTTTTAATGGTAGCAGGTCCAAGGGGTCTGGCTGTGTGCTGGAGGTCCCTGCTGCCCCAGGGGCCTGGCTGACTTCAGCAGGGTGGGTCCCACTGAGGCTGAGCAGTGCTATGTTTCTTTCTGTTGTTTGACATTTAGGGGAAAGTGTTCAGAACTCCCCTTAGACCTTTTCCTTTTTCCCAGTAGGAACCTTTCCAAGTCTGCATCATCTTATATCTGGGGTTCCAGTACCCTTTGTCCACAATGAATCACTGGGCATGTGAGGAGTTATCATCAATCCTATCGAAGACAGATCTGATGAAATCACTGCTATTGCTACTACTATTACTACTGCTGCTGCTGCTGCTGGACAAAGGAGGCATTTTTGTTCAGTCAGTCAGGACACAAGTTGAAAATCAGATTTCCTTTTGACTTATACACAGGACATTCATTTGGGAGAGGGGAGGATAAAAGGTCATAGAGAAGGAATGAGGACCAAAATGGAAACTGAGGCCCTGGCCTGGGAGGGGGTGGGAATCCTGTCTCAATATCCTCTTAAACTGGGTCTATTCAACCAGTGGGATCTGGGTGGGAAAACTAGACCATTCACTGGCCTATCCAGTCTCTTAAGATATGACTCCACCATATGGACGAAGGATGGGCCTTTCTGGAACTTTCTCTGGATGCAGGTAGCTCCAAATGCTGCTGCTCTGTTAGCCTCAAGCTAATAAAGGGGCATTTTGAGCAATTTCTCTTATCTGCCCATCTCAATTCTGAGATAAAGGTGCCCATCTCGGAGAAGACGCCTGAGGGGCCCTCTATTCCAACCCCTATGTGTCAAAGATGGGGAAACTGAGGCCCAGGGGCACCAAGGGATGTGCCCCAAATCACACAGTAGCAAGGGGCAGAACTGTGTGGTGACCTTGGCCTGGACACAGAAGTGCCATTGGAGCAGTCCAGTCATCGCTGGCCGCCTCACGTGGAACCCCTTTTGAATTCTGTCCCGACATGTGCAGTGGCTAGGGAGATAATGGGCAAAAATGGCTGGGAAAGCCTTTACCCACTGGCCACCAACAGCCCTGGGAGCTTCTTGGCCCGGCCCTGATTGATTGCCCTCACTGCTGGCTGGCTTCGAGGCCAACTGCCCTCCCCACTGGGCTTCCCCTCCCTGTTTCTCAGGGCTGGGGAGTCTGATGACCTTGACAAAGACAGCATTAAGGGCTGGAGGTCCTTCAGTGCCATGGTCTGAACTCAAGAGGAACACAGGACTTCCTGTTTCTAAATTATTCATTGAGCCCTCAGGGCCTGCCCCCACCCTCTTAATAGGCTTCTTTGTCCTCCTGCCAACAGTCAGAGTCACTCACTTCCTTCTGGAAACCTTTTCCAGGGATGGCTGAGCTTTGTTCTTGTCCAGGGCAGAGAGAGAGGGCAGGCCCCAGACTGCAGCAGCGCCTTCCCCAGGCCAGCCCAGTGTTCTCTGACTATCCTCCAGGAATCAGGCAGAGGGGATGGCCAGGGGCCAAGGCCAGCAGCCCAAGACATGGGGGACACTCCCTGGAGCACATTAGATACAGCCCAGGGACTAGGCTGTCCTTCCTCCCTCCCCCAAAGGCTGTAGGGTTATCATTCTTCCTCACCTTCTCTAGTCATTCTGTGCTATCACCCCCGTGGGCTTCGGATCCCAAAACACCAAGGACAGTTGGATGCCTTAAAGCATCACATTAATTAGTCATCTCCCTGTTCGGTGGCTCTGAGCGTGGACTTATTGCCACCCTTAATTGAGGAGGCCATGCTCCCTAGGGTCAGGTGGTCCCTCCAGGAGGTCCCTGATGGCCCAGGAATGGCACCAGAGGCCAGGCCAAGAGCCACAGGTATATGGAGAGGTAGGGGACAAGTCTTTGTCACCTTCAAAAGACTTCCTCAGTGCGGTGGCAAAGTCGATACCTGGGCTTACATTGTAGCTGCACAGTGGGCTTCTCTGAGGATATGGAGACCTCACTCTCTGTCCTTGACCATGCTTAGACAAAAGAGTGGACCCTCTCCTTGGCAAGGCTAAACCACCTCCCTCCTCCAGGACCCCATTCCATCAATCCCGCCTTCTTTGTCAGACACCTTCACTCTCTTCCAAATGCTCCTACCCACCATCCAAGGAAATCTTCCCTTATCTCTCTGGCTCCCTCAAGCCCCAACCTCCCTCTCTCCTTCCCTCCTTCCCTTCCCCACACCCCACTTGTTCCTGAACCTGCCCCCTCTCAGGCTGCCAATGGCCTCCTCCTCCAGCCCAGTGGCCACGTGTGCATTGTCACCCTCCCCACCCTCAGTTCACTGTGTCCTGGGGTGACTGGCTATTCCCTTAGTTCTCATAGCATTGCATTCTTATGGTTCCTGTTCTCTCCCATCTTCCCTCCCTCTTTCTCCTTCTCCCACTCCCTAAACACATGTTTCCAAGGCTCTGACCTCAGCCTGTGTATGTATCTTCCCTTTTTTCCCTTGGTGACCTCATCTCCTCCCATGGCCTCCATGCTGAAGTCCAAGATGCCTCCCAATCCATCTCCACCCAACCTCTCCCTCCAGCTTCAATCCGGCCTCTCCAACTAATTAATGAACGTCGCCACCCCTGAGTTCTACTGGCACCTCAAACACACCGTGTCTTAGACTGAAATTACCATCTTCCCCCTAACAGCCATGTGGAGGATGGCCTGGCCAAGGGAGAGGTGAGGGAAGAAAGTTATTGCCATAGTCCAGGTTCCCGTTGCCTCAGGGCAGTTTGTGTGGGATTAGAGGGAAGGAGTAGAGGGAAGAGATTATGAGCCACTAGATTGGCAGCTCACTGAGGGCAGGCCCCTTTGGCCTTTCTTTGTGTTCCCAGCTCTTCTCAAAGGGCCTGGCCCAAAGTCAGTGCTTAATGAATATGTATTGGTTAATTGGAGAAAAAGCAAGAGAAACTAGTAAGAAAGAACAACTATACTCATTTTCTTCCATTTTGACAATTTTTATGCTAAATATTTTCATTTCTGAGGGAAATGGCACCAGAGGCAGACAGTCAGCCTTGGAATCAGGCATCGGGTCTCTGATTCAGGCCAGAGGTTTGCTGAGTCATGGAATCTCTCAGTGCCCCGAGATTCTCCCAGGACATAAGTTACTGAGAAGTGGCCAGTCTGCATCTGGGGAGGGAATTTTCACACTGGGAATTCTCTGCATAGGTAAAATCATAAGTCAAATTTTTTTCATACAACATTTATTCCATTTCTTATTAGGGTGAATTTGTTTCTGTTTCAGTTGTTAAAAAGTAATGAAAATAGATTTTAGCCTTTAATATGCTTGCTGAACAATTCATTAAAATAGTAGATTCCGGCATATTTTAGAGCTTTGTGACAAAAAGCTAAACTGTTTTTCTGCTCGGCCATTAGACTAGCTCTGTCCAGCCTTCTTCCTTCCAGGGATCTTCTGGGGCAGTGGTGACCCTGGGTCCCTTCAGGACTGAATCAGCCCCCAGAGTCAGGGGAGGACTAGCGGAAGAGGGACACCCCCGTCCAGGTCCCTCCGCCTGCGGCCATTGACCTTCCAGGCACTCTGCCATATGGACAGCATTCCCAAGTCCGAATGATGAGCCAAGAGGAGCCTGGACCTCGGCTTTCCTGCCCATTGCCCCTAAACGACTGCCAGTGTCCCTGCTATGGTAGACTCCACAACAGCAAGTCTGTCAGCAGCCTCGGTCGGGATGCCCTGCCCTGCTGGGCCAGGGAGCTGCTTGGAGGCTGCCCATTAAACCCAACGCAGAGAATGCCTGGGCAGTCACTTGGTGCCTTCCCACTTTCTCCCCACCCCAGGAATTGGCTGGAGTCCTGAATTTCCCTCCCATTTACGCCTGAGAGTCTCGAGGGGAAGCCCTGCCTGGGCAGTGAAATGAGAACCCCTTTCTGCTCAGCTTTCCTCTTCCTGTGCTCAAAATGAGCCCAAGTCTCCTGGTGCTGCACACTCCCTGGACGCCCTGTGCACAGGCCGGGCCTAGCCCTTGTCTGGGGAAAGCTGCAGCCCGTATCAGATAAGAACAGGTCCCTGGAAAATGGGTCCGTGGGAGTGCACTGATCACAGCGCGATAGCTCAGGCATCTCTTCCCGGTCAGTGACTACCAGCACCTGAAGGAAATGTTCCACTGGGCAGATAAGCTGATACCAGGCAGCAGGAGAAGAGTTTGCTGAGGCTGAAAATGAACATCTTTACTTTCCAAAAGAATTTTTTTTCAGTTCTAAATTTTCTCCCTCCCCCCTTTCCCCCACCCATTGAGAAGGCAAGAAATAGAATACCCATTGTACATATGAAGTCATGCCAAACATTTTGCTGAAGGCCTTTACAAGGAGAGAAACTCACCTTGCAACCAGTAATTTCTAAGAAAGGCCTCAGGCCCCCGGCATGCCACTGAGCACTCCCACATAAACACAGGACCACAGGGTTTCCTCCGAACAGCGGCACCCTGCTTCTGGGAGACCCAGGAACAAGAACAGAAGACGTAATATTTAGCACACATTTGCCAGAGACTTTGGCAACGACTGGGCCCCATGGGAAAGGAGAGAGGAAGAAAGATCAATGGAGAGGAAGGCATTCTGCCTGCCTGCTTCTTCCTGGGATACTATGCTCCCCCCAGGCCAAAGAACAAACGCCCGGGGGGGGGGGCAGAGCCCAGAACTGGGGAGGGTCTTGCTCTTCCTGCTTCTTATCCAGGCTGAAAGACACAGTGTGAGCCTTCAGCTCCATTGCCCTCCCTGACAGAACTAGGCCTGTGGGGTAGGCTCTGATGTGAGACTTCAGGAAATACAGATGCTTTGTCTGGGATGGTCTGGTAAACAAGCAGCCCATGCTTCCCCAGAGACCGCTCATTTTGCAGGCCTCCAACAGTAACAGGAGGGGAGCGGAGGGGAAGATCAAGGGTGGCATTAACTCAGAAGGCGTCAAAAAGCCACGAGGGGGCTGGGTGGTGGGAGAGAACAGGCCGGCAGAGAGCTTGCACGAGACCCGAAAAGGCCAGCTCACCCAAGAGCCTCCCCAGGAGGGAGCACACCAAACAGGGAGAAAATGGAACAGTTCTGCCATTGTTTCTGCAGCAAAGATGAGAGAACCCACACAGTCCCACTCCAGGCAGTGTGGTGTAGGGGAAAGAGCCCTGGGGGGGAATTAGATGGTGGCTGTGAATGTGACTGGCATCGTCACTCCATCAGAAATGACAAATGAAAAGGAATGGGGTTTGTAGAAGCTGATGCATGAGCAGGAGAGCCATTCACACAATTATAATGACAAAAGGAAGACTCTGAAAGACTTTGGAGTTCTGATCAGCAGAGCACTGAGCAGGGAGGGCCTCCAAGGTCGCCTCCGCTTTGTGGCAAAGCGGGCTCTTGGGTGAGCCTCTCATCGCTGGGGTTGACCACAGCTTTGGCGCATTTTGTCACATGGCAGGGGCACCTTGGAGGGGGTGAGTTGACGGGGAGTGATAGAAATGCGAAATAAAGAAGGAAAAGAGAAATAATAAAACGCTGGAAAATACTTAGAAGAAAACCAAAAAAGATGGAACATGAACAAAAAAATTTGCGACCTTGTTGAATTTAATGGACCCTTTAAAAAAACTATCTGTTCCTAACGAACAATAAAAAAATTAAGAATAAAATAGTTCGAGATCAAGCCCCGCCTTTGCCCGTTCCTGGCTGCCCCTCCCTCTTTGGGCTTCAGGCAACTCTAAGACCACAAGCTGGAAAACAGGTGTTTTCTCAGCTGCACTGGGGGAGGGGGTTTCTGCACTGGGAGTTCGGTGGACCAATTGAATCATTGCTTCACAATTCCCTGACCTCCCTCTGTAGGAGAGGGGCGGGGAGACTGGATGACTGACCGATACTTCTCCAGGCTATACTCAAGGCGATCAAAATGTCCCACATTTATAGGGTGAATATCTTTTAAGGAGCTGAAGCTTATAACTGCACCGAGTCTTTCAAAAGGGCACCGCGCCTAACAACGTATATGGGCATCTTGCACGATCCTTTCTGGAGCTGTCATTCCACCCATTTCACCGATTAGGCAATTGAGGCGGAGGTGAAGTGATTGCCCCCTGCCCACAAAAATACCCTCTTTGGCAAACCATCCGCCTTGGTTTGATGAGCTCCAAAGGTAGGGAGTTCACCGTTATCCAGGCGGCCCATTCCACTTGAGGAGGCTTTAATTGTCGGGGTGTTTTTCATGATGGCAAGCCCCAGTTTCCTCTTTAAAACGTCTACTCTAGACGCTGTAGCAAGTGCAGCAGCCACACCCAATGGCGAGTTGGGGGGAGGGTATCTACCCCCCCCCCCACGGAAGACTTCCCTGGGTGGAAGAGCAGGTGAGAAGCACCGGCTGCAGAACCACAAAGGCGGCTGTCCAGGCGCTGCGGCGCGCTGGCGGCGTGGTCAGGCGTTGAAGAAGCCGAGATCGTCCGCCGCATCCCGGCTCAGCCATCCTGGCTCTGTCCTGCCAGCGGACGTCAGTGACCCTGGAAGGCAGAATGAGCAGCTCGGCCTCGCTGAAATCCAATTCACCGGTAGGTCGAGACACGGCCTGTGATGTCACTGTCCTTGAAAACAAGGACAAATAACCCTCACCTGGGCGGAGCGAGCCTCTTCCCTGCTTCATGGGGCAGCCCCCAAATACCCGAAGAATCTTCTTCAGCCTAAACATCCCCGCATCACGAGATTGACATACACAATTCAATTCGATGCGCATTAAGTGCCTACAGTGTGCCAAGCATAGTGCCAGGTGCTAAGACTACAAAGACAAAAAAGTCAAAGGGACTTTGGCCTCAGGGAGCTTATACTCTTTTGGAGGGAGGTCAGGGGAGGGCGTGGCCACAGTGAGTTAAACACCATATGACTAGGTTCAGGCCAGGGTTCTAGCCTGGTGAGACCTTGCTGACTCTTGCCTCTACCTCTCGGGAGCGGTCAGCTCTCTCTCTCTCTCTCTCTCTCTCTCTCTCTCTCTCTCTCTCTCTCTCTCTCTCTCTCTCTCTCTCTCTCTCTCTCTCTCTCTGTCCTTCTGGTTGGGTCAGCTGCCAACTTGGTAAAGATGTCATCTATTCCTTCAACCAAGGCATTGATAAAAATGCTGAACCACCCAGGGTGAAATACAGATCCTTGGAGCACTCTACTGGAGACCTTCCACTAGGCTGGTGACAGTGAGCCATCCACGACTCCTCCATTCACCGAGTTCCAAAGCTGCCAAAGCATTGTGTGGTGTTAGCCTGCCTCACCCGTCCTTCCTATAAGAAGAGCAGGCTGGGCTTGACAGAATTCCGGGGAAGTCAACCCCCAGAGTGCCCCTGACCTCCCAGTCCAGCAGCCCTGACAAGGTTCCTTCATTTGGTGATTTATTTATTCAATCCCAAAAAGACAGGAGACCCAGAACAAGGATGTCATAATTCCTGGGAACTTTTTGGCAGCCACGATGTTTACCCAGGTAAGGGTAAAGTCATTCAGAGTCATGTGGCTGGGGCAATGCCTCCCACTTGAAAATGGCCAGAACAGCACCTAAGAATGCATGAGTCAGTCTTGCCTCATTGGAAGCCCTGGGTGGAGGAGAGATGGTGAGCCAGCATGGAGGTGTTTCCCAGGCAAGCTGCCAGGGTCACAGCCGCTGGAAATAGCCACTTTTCCCCTGAGGTGCCCCAGCTGCAGGTGAAAGGGCAGGAGAAACTCGATGCCCAGATGACCAGGGGTCACTTTCCTCTGTCACCCAAAGGAGAAACCAGGCAGGCTGGTCAGATGAGGAAGGTGGGACTTCCAGCAGACTCTACAGGAAGCCACCTTCATGAATCACTCACATGTCCAAGCCCTAAGGTACAGGTGAGGAGACAGAGCCTGGCCTGGCACCACACAGGAAGTAGGTGCTGAGGCCAGGATTTGAACCAGCTTCTTTCCACTCTGACAAAGTGGCCATGGCACTGTTCTCCCCTCCTTCGTAGGCATTCTCCAGCAGATGGTCCTCACCTCACTTCTAATTAAGAAGTATTTATTAGGTTCCTTTTGTGGGCTGGTCACTGTGCCAGGCACCAGGGAAGCAGAGGTCAACCTTCCCTGCCCACTCCTAGACCCCCCACCCCTTGTGACTTTACTTGGGCCACAGGTCACCATTTCAGAGGCCAATCCTCAGCACAGACAAGCTGCCCCTGAAAAGGTGGTGGTGGTGGGACAGGGGAGCCTGGGACAAGGAAGCGGTGATCCCAAGGGTGGGCTTGTTTCTGCTCCAAAGGGCACAGCCTCCAATCACACATGGCACCCTTAGGAGGAAGCCAAGCAAGGTTAAGGGTTTAGAAGCAGTGTGGTCAAGTGGGTACAGTTCTGGGTTTAGAATCAGGAAGACCTGGGTTCGAATTCTACCCAGACACTTGTTAACTGCATGATCCTGGGCAAATCACCTCACCTTTCTCCGTCTCACTTCTCCCATCTGTAAAATCAGAGTTGGACTCAGTGGGAAGCCCCTGACGCCCCTCCCAGCTCCTGGACCATGACCTTCCATCACTTCCCTCTGTGGGACTCAGCTTCTTCACTGTAAAGTAAAGGGGCTGGATTTTATGGCCTTCAGGCTAGCCTCTAAACGAATGATCTCATGAGGGTTTAGACATACTTAGGGAGAATCTTCAAAGGCAAATGTCTGGAAAATTAGAGAAAGGTTTAACATCAAGTAGTTTTCTTATAATTCATAGCTTACCTCTCCCTGAATCTTGTTCCTAGGTAGAGCTCCATAAACAGAGGGAGACGGGAATCTCAAATGAAGTGAAATGTCCTTTTTTTTAAAAAAAAAAGGTTTAAATTTCTCCTTCCTCCTCCATTAAATTAAAACAAAAGGAAAAGCCCCTCAATGGACCGTGCCTCCTCTCACTGAAAATAAGAAAAATAACAAGGGCCTAGAAGGGAAGGGAGACAGAGACAGAGACAGACAGACAGAGAGAAAGAGACAGATGGAAACAGAGCCAGATAAAGAGACAAGAAGAAAGAAAGGAGGGAGGGGGAGAGAATTGTTTTCGCTCTTGCCCACACAAACATAGGACTCAGATAAACAATATTATCTACAGTAGAACCTGCATCTTCAAAAAGTCTGGCTCCCAAACATGGCCCTTGGCCCAGGGCACCTTTGCTCCACTGATCCCCAGATTGTGGTTCTAGAGGGAAGCAGCTGGTGCACCTTCCAGCCAGGCCACAGGCTTCAACTTGGAGCCCTGGCAACCTGACAGAGCAGATTAACAGTCCCAGTAACACTGCCGCCAATAATAGCTAACATTTACACAGCACCTACCGTGTGCCAGGCACTGAGCTACACACTTTACAAATGTCTCCTTTGGTCCTCACAATAACCCTGGCATGTAAATGTTTTCATTATCTTCACTTTACAGATGGGGAAACTGAGGCAGACAAAGAGGCCATCACTTGCCCAGGGTAACACAGCTGGTAAGTATTTGAACTCATCATCCTGACTCAGCCCTGGTGCTCTATCCACTGAGCCAAGCATGTTGACCCACCGCAGAACTTGAGCGATGCCTCCTAATTCAATTCTCTGCCCCCAAATGGTCCATCAAGGTAGCATGGTATCAGTGGGCAGAGTCAAAGCTGGAGTCAGATCTGGGGCCTGAGTTCAAATCTCAGCTTTGCCTCTTACTTGTGTAATCTTACTTCTCTGGGCCTCCTCCCTCCTGGTTCTAAATCTGGGGTCACCTGTGTGACCTTGGGTCATCCTCATTGTCTCTCTGGGCCTCAGTTTCCACAAGTAAAACATGCAGGAGATGGGCAGAATGGCCTCTGAGGCTGTGACCCCATGATCACAGACAGATGAGACTCTCCTCAAAAATCATTTTGAAGCAGCCCAGAGTCCACCACCGCTGCCCAAGTCTTTCCTGACTCACGTGCAAAACTGAGGCTGTCACCCCTTTCACAGATAAAAACACACAGAACCCAGGCTGTGCCCAAGACCCTTTCCCAGCTCTGCCTCTGGGGCCCAGGTTGAGTCAAGGAGCTATGACCCACTAGTCACAGCCAAGCCAAGTGAAGAGAAGCTTGTCACCAGAGTGGACCCAGGGGCCAGAGATTCTTGAAACCACATAATGATCTACTCAGACCCATTAGCGTCCTTATCTCCTTGGGTGGAGGGAGCCGCATCCCAGGGAAATAGAGATGCCTTGAAATTGAGATGAGACATTTCCTCCCTGCTTCCCTCCCCTTCTTTCCTTCAAGGCTCAGCTCAAGCACCTCGGTCTGTGTTTGTGTGTGTGTGTGTGTGTGTGTGTGTGTGTGTGTGTGTGTGTGTAGATCACTTCATGGCTCCCTTCAGCTGCTAGTGACTTCCCCACCTCCAAATTATCCCGGATTTGTGCGTTAACCTTGTTTGTGCTTACATGTGTACATCTTGGGGGCCATCTTGGGACTGCCTGATGTCTGGGCTCCAGGAGCAGCGTAAGGAGGAGCTTCCGGAGGAAGGGGAGGGAAGCTGGGGCCTCCCGGCTGAGAGCTGCCCTCCATCTCATGCTAAGTGGGGTCTCCTGCCTGGTTTGAGGTCCTCCTGGAAGAGGAGAGAGTACCTTTCACTTGGTGATTAACAGACTCCCACCTGGTCCATTCCAACCCCATTCCTCATCCCCCACTACCCAATCCTTATTCATCCTCCTCAACCCTCCCACCCCAAAGTCCCAAAGGAACACTGATCCCTACACTCTACTTACCCAGCTTCTCTGCTGACCTCAGGGCTTATATCTCCAACTGCCTTTCAGACGTCTTCAGCCAGACGTCCAGTAAACATTTTAAAAGCAGTAGGTCTGAAGCAGAACCCCCACCCACCTTCCCTATTACTGCAGAAGTCACCCCCACCATCCCACTGCCTCAGGCTTCCAATCTAGGGATCGTTCTTGACTCCTCATTGTCCAACATGGAGCCCAGGGCTCTCAATGTCACCATGGTAGCAACCCTCCCATCCACCCCTTCTCTCCTCTGACCCTGTCCCCACCCTGGTACAGACCCTCATCTTCTCGTGCCTGGCCTCTTGCAGCAGCTGCTAGGGGTCTGCCTGGCTCCAGGCTCTCCCCACCCCACTCCATCCTCCATTCAGCCTCCAAAGTGACTTTCCTAAATTGCAGGGCCAAGCATATCATTCCCTTACCCCATGTACTCTTGTGGCTCTTGTTTGGCATTCAAAGCCCTTCCCAACCCGGCCACCCTCCCTTCCTAGTCTTCTTACACCCCACCCCCCACTCACCCTCTTGGGCCCAGTGACACTGACCTCCCGGCTGTTTCAAGCGCAGGACCCTCCCTATCTTGGCTTCAGGCATTTTCTCTGGTTTATCCCCCAGGCCAGGGACACTCACTCCTCATCTCCACCTCCTGCCTTCCCTGACTTCAAGTTCCAGCTAAAATCTCACCTTCTACCTCCCTCTTAATTCTAGTGCCAGGATTATCTCCAACAATCCTGTTTATAGCTTGTTTGTTTGCTTACAGTCTGTCCCTTTGGATTGTAAGCCCCTTTAAAGCCAGAATTGACCTTTTTTTGAGGCTGTCAAAGTTAAGTGACTTGCCTAGGGTCACACAGCTAATAAGTGTCAAATGTCTGAGGTCAGATTTGAACTCAGGTCCTCCTGACTCTATCCACTGTGCCACCTAGCTGCTCCTGGAGCTTTTACCTTTTTTCATATCCTCAGTGTGAGCACACTCTGTGCCTGGTACATAGTAGGTAATTAATAAATACTCCTGACTGATCTGTATCTTAATTCAGCCAATTTCTAAGACGAGTTGCAGATGTTTCTGTTGGGGGTGGGGGGAAGGGTACCTGCCTCACTCCTCTAACGAGGATTCTTCCCATTTTTCAGATAAGTTGTGGTTTCAGACATTCACTGATCACTGGCCAGCATATACAGATCCCAGGGGACCAGCCTAGGCATGTCTGGTACAAGCTCGAAAAGAGGAAGATGCAGGCTCCCTCCCAGGAAGAGCTGCTGAGCCGTTCCCAAGCAGACTGGGCAGCTGTGGACTCCTTGCCTTGGAGATCCCCCCGCAGAGGCCCAGGGTCACCAGTGGCGATGGGACAGAGGTCTCCCCTTCTCTGGGGCCAGCCTTCTGTCTGGCTGCTCCAGGGGGATTCCTTTGGGTGTGGGTTGGACTAGAGGCTGCTGGGATTCCCTCCAACTTCCAGAATTCTGTGACTGAGCATCCCTAAGTGAGTGCCCGGAGAGTGCATTTTTTATGGAGAACTTGCAGGGAGCCAGAGGGTTGCCCAGGTAGTTGTGACTCCCAGGAGAGAGTCATCATTTCCTGGCTGTAGGCAGACTCTGGGGGCCCTTGTCTGGGTCTGGCAGCCCTGGGGCTTGAAGGTCTAGATGAACTGGTGGACATTCATGTTTTTGTGTAATTGGAGGAAGCACTTAATTTTAGGCCAGTCTTCCCAACCAAGTTCACAATCCCCCTCCAGAAATCTACTGGTGGACACTTTGGGGGTCCTCAAACCCCAGGTTAAGAACCCTCATTCAAGAGCAATGGATTTGGAATCAAAAAATTCAGGTTCCAATTTCACCTCTGCTCTTACCCACCTACATGACCTTGTGCTTCACCTCTTGCGGGGACCTCAGCTTCTTCATCTGTACAATGAGGGGTTGGCCAAAAGGCTTCTAAGGCCCCCCCTTGATATCTAGGATGGTCTAGGTCATGGGGCATCTGTTGCTGAGCCTGTGGGGTGGGGCTGTTCTCCAGGACTGTTGGAGACAGACTCTCATTCCCTCTTTCTGGGCCATTCCCCATGGAGAGTCAGGACCCTCTGCCATATTGATTGGATTTGGCCTTTCCCATCCCTCTTAATTCCAGGGCTATCCTTCTGTTGTCCATTTCCCATCTGTCCTGTCTATATCTCATTTGTACCCAGTGCTTTGCATGTGGTCTCTCCTGTTAGATTGGAAGCACCTTGAAGGCAGAGGCTCTTTCCTCTTTCTTTTCCTCCTCAGCACTTAGCACGGCATCTGGCACATAGGAGGTGCTTAATAAATGTTTATTAACCAATTATGAAGTCATTTGAGGTGTCCATGTATCCTGGATTCATTTTTAATGGTCTCACCTTTACCTTACAGAAACCCTTAGCTCCTTAAAGACTGGACCCAGGCCCTCCCTTCTGCCTGAAGCCTTCCCTGTCCCCACATGCCCTTCCCCCAGCTGCTGCTGCAGGCCTCTTTCTCTCTCATACTACTCGGTGTTTTTCTCCTAAATAATTTATTCCACAGCTACTTCTATATGTGCACCTGCTGTCTCTCCCTGAGGGAAGGGATGGTTTTATTTTTGTCTTTGAATCCCCAGCACCTCCTGGTACACAAGAGGTGTTATGAAGTACTTGTGGATGGATTGACTTTCAGATTTTACACGGTCCCCTTGAGCCTTCCTAATAAAGAAGGGGGCACACTGTGTTCCTGTCCCACAGAATCGCTCACTTCTCTAGGGCAAGGGCTGCATATTAGCCTCCTTTGGAGGAAGGGGAGGAACAAAGGAAAGAGGAAGAGGAGTGAGAGGAAGAAGAGACCCCCTTGTGGGTGCCATTTTATCCCAGACCCACTTCAGGATAGGGTGGGGAGGGAGATACCTACCAGGGTGAGAGGGATGAGTGGTACCATGTAAAGTGTGAGGAGCCCTGCCAGGGCAGGCAAGGGGAGCCCAGGTTTATAGTGGGATGAGACTTGAGCAGCCACTGAGTCCACCCCCCTTTTACAGATAAGGGTGCTGAGGCCCAGAGAGGCTAGATGGCTTGGCCAGACAAAGATGTCAGTAGGATTTGCACCCTGGATTTCCTGCCTCCACGTCCAGACTCTATCCACTGAACCATGCTGCTTCACATTAAGCCCTTCATAATCCCTATTATTCAGTCACCCCCACCGAGCCCCTTGCCCTGCTCCCCTGCCCATCCCCCTCAGACCTCTTGCTCCCCAATCCCTGCCCTGCCTGAGGTCCTGGCACCTGAGACCTCCCTTGTCTTCTCCCACGTTCTACCTCCTGTTTCTCAGAGGCCCCCGGCTTCTTAGAACAAAGGCCATTCCTGGGCCCCCAATGCTGAGAGTACCTCCTTCCTTGCCCCGATGTCCTGGGCCAGGACCTTGTGCACAGAAGGCCACAAATTCCACCAGTCCCCCAATGGCCACTGCCAGCCCCTCCCTCTACCTGTCCATTCAGCTCCATCACGTGAGGCCATCTACTCCCCGAAGGCCACCTTCCCACCCTTCTGAAGTATGCTGCTCCCCACCCCAAGCCCAGCCTCATCCTCAGGGACTTCAATTAGCAGATCACCATCCCCTCAAACGCCCAGATCTCCCAGTTCATCCGTCTTCACTTCGACCTACATTACTATGCCACCTCAGCCACCTAGAGGCACAGCGCCACCCTCCATCTCACCATCCATTTCCATGATCGAGAGCTCTGAACTTCTCTGTCTAATCACAACCGCCCTCGTCCTCCATTATCACTCTCTCTGCCCCACTCTTGGGTCCACTCTCCCCTTCTGCCTCCCTTGTTGCTGTGAAGTCGTTTTCAGTCATGTTCGACTCTCCATGACCCCACTGGGAGTTTTCTTGGCAAAGAGTGGTTTGTCGTTTCTTCTCCAGCTCATTTTGCGGATAAGGGAACTAAGGTGACATGACTTTGTCGCACAGTCAGGATTCGAACTCAGATTCTCCACTTCTCGTCTGAGGCTATAGGGTGGCTCTCCAAGTAGGGGCATGTGGGGGGGAGCGGGGCAAGGGCTTGTCCCCCAAGTCAAAACCATTTTCATTGTAATACTGGAGGGTTCAACTGCTGTGCAGTAAATCTGATAGAGACAGCATATAGAAAGAAAAGTCCCTGGCAGGGGAGTGAGTCCTCAAGTGTTTCTGGAGCATAAAGAGGTCCTGGGCACCGCTGGGATAGGGGATTTCTGCCCTTCCAAAATCTCAGCTCTTTAGTGTGACCTTGGACAAGTCGCTTGCCCTTACTGAAACTCAGCTGACTGTAAATGAGAGGGGTTGGACCAGACGAGGTTCAAGGTCTTTTCAGCTCTGGGTCTATCATTTCTGTTGCTGTGGTGGGTGAGGCCTGGAGTCTAACGCGGAGAGCCGCACCATATCTGATCAAGGACTCCTGTGGCCTGAGGGGGTGGAGATGGGCCCCCAGAGAGAGTGGGGCTGGGGCAGGGGAGACGGGAGGCTGAAAGGAGGGGGGAGAGGCACGAGGCCAGAGGAAGGGGTCCCAGACAGCCTCGGCTGTCCCTCTCGGGGCTCTGCTCTGGGGGAAATTCTCTCCCACAAAGGGCTCCTCTTGCTGGGAAGTCCCCCAGGGGCCTCTGGTTCAGACCCGGAGTCCTGATCAATCTGACCCTCAGACGAAGCCTGCCTGGGACTGATGAGTGAATCTTGACCTCACTGTTTTTAAAAGAGGAAGAGAAAGAAGCTCCTTCTTCATCACGGAATTAACTGTAACTGGGGACAGGAAGGGATCTGGAAATGTGGGGGGCTCGTTAGACTAAAGGAACCGAGGAGACTGAGACTGAGATAACTTGGGGCAGTGACAAGGCAAAGAAGGAGGGAGGCAGAGACGTCCAGGGCACTGAAAGAGCGAGTGAGAAGACTGGGTTTGAATTCTGCCTCTGACACTGACCAGCGGCTGCGTGGCGGTGCTCAAGGTGCCCTTTCTGGTAACACTAGGTGCAGGAAGGTGGGACTCCGGCCATTGGGGTTCCCCCAGGATCCGGGTTAAGGTCCTGTGATACGTAGGTGTTCTTATTGACCCCCGCCCCCAAAGATGTGTGGGCACTTACGTCCGATTCGTGGTCCAGAACCAACCCACCTCCTGTGAGTGGGTAATCCCGGGCCACGCCCAGCACAGCAGGTGTATGTTTACTTGCACGTGGGGGAGGGGTATTAAAGGAAGGAGCAAAGTGACGAACAGCGGCTTCCAGAAGAATCCTGGAGCCTGAGTAGGCCTGGGGGCCGTCCCTCCAAGCCCCCTCAAATCCTCCGGGGGGGGGGGCTCAGCCACCCTCTGGACCACCAGAAATCTGCCCTCGGCTCCTTTGGTCACGGCTGAGCTTTGGGTTTTTTTGTTGCTGTTGTTTTTAAGTTTGCTTGTTTTTGTTTTGTTTGGGGGGGGGTATGATTGTACTGAGATCTTTTTTTAAAAAAAATCCACATAATTAAAAGTAAAATACATAAAATCAGTATATGGAGAAATGAAATAGATATAATTTGACTCTGACGTTGGTTATTGTTAAAACATAGACTTTTACAGCAGCTTCTAGTGCACTATTCCCTTAAAAAAAAAAGGTGGGGGAGGAACTGTCTCTCCCCACCCCCACGCCCCATGATGTGGACCCGCCTGAGGTTTAATCTCTCTGTGTCAAGGACATCGCTGTTTACTTTTCTTGTGAAAAGAGCACTCTTCGCAACTACTGTTTACTGAGAGCTAATAATAGAATTTGCACAAAATATTTTAATGTAGACCATTTAGCTGTTTAGGAATGGGGCGCCCTAGCCCTGGGTGAGAGCCCGACCTCAGCTGTGTGACCTTGTGCAAGTCACTCAACGTCTCCGGGCCTCAGAGTGCTCCTGTCTAAGCCGGGGTTGCCATCTCTCAGGACGAAAAGACAAACTCGAATCTCCGTTCCAGAGGACCAGCAGCGAGGCTCACAACCCCGGCCCTGCCCCGAGGAAGGGCTTCCCTCACCAGCGACAGCAGCTGCGTAATGCATGTGCTAACACCTCATTTTATGGATGGGGAAATTGAGTAGGTTAAGGGGCAGGATTGGATTCCAGGTCCTGCCTCACTCCAAGGCCACTAGGACTTCAGCTCAGGCCCGGGATCCTGCAAAGGACAGGATATCTGGAGTCCCTAGTGCCTCAGGTCAGGGGTGAGAAAAGTGCCAGGGCCTCCTTTGAGAAGGGAGGGGACGGGAGGAAGCATTCATTAAGCCCCAGCTACAGACCAGGCACTGAGCTAAGCCCTTTAGAAGGCCCAGCTGTCTCATGTTCAGTGATAGCACAAGGGTCACTTGTCCTGGAAAAGAAAGAGCCTGAGAAGCAGTGCCCCCGCCCTTCCAGGGAAAGCCCCAGGTATCACCACTGGAGGGGGTGAGGCAGGACTGGGCTGGGCCCCTCCTGCCAGTTTTCCATCACTACTAGGAGCCTTCCTGCAAGGCCCCACCACTGGTCACCAAGTTCAGCACTCACGTTCCCACTACCAGTCATCTTCGGTACTATGGAGACACCCTGTCTACCTGGCCTCATTTTCTTCAATTCTTTAAAAATTAAGCACCTCCTATGTGCCTGGCACCATGGGAATCTCTGGGGATATAAAAACTGGCAAAAGGCAGTCTGTGCCCTCAAGGATTGTACAGTCTAATAGGGGAGATAACTACATGCAAACAAGATAAACAGGAAAATTAACAGAGGGCAGCACTGGAGTTAAGCTGGATTGAGAAAGTCTTCCCTTCTTGAGAAAGTGAGCTTTTCTGTCTCCTTTCTGTCACCCACCAGGTGACAGAGAAGGCTCACACTTGGCCCTCGCTGTCACTTGGACCTGCGCTTTCAACCCCTCCCAGGCTCAAGGGTCCAGGACCTGCTCTTCATCCTCACTGTCTGGAGCTCCGCCATTCTGGTGATGTTTTCCCCTCAGTTCAGGTCTCACTTTTCCCCAGCACAAGAATCATAGCAGGTAATAGTGCTTTCATGAGGTCTTGGTTAAGGGAGTTACCCAGTGCCTGATCTCAGACACGGTTTAGAGGGCGTGATCTGGGATCAACGTCTCTGAGTCAAGGACAGCATTTCCTTGATGACTTTACTGGCTTTACTGGCTTAGTCAGAGAAGGGCAGATGTGCCTAATCTCTAGTCAAGGCTTGCCTAGCTATCTTTACAGGGCAGGCTTGGGCAACGTTGGAGTAGAGGGTCATGGGTCATGGAGCTTAGAGGCCGTGAAGTCCAACCAACCTCTCATTTTACAGATGAGAAAATGGAAGCTGAGAGACATAAAGTGACTTATCCAAAGTCATCCGGCTAGTGAGTGAGCAGAATTTGAACTCACGTTTTCCTGGCTCTAAGTCTAGCACTCTATCTCCTACACCACCTACCTACCTGGATCAAGCTTTCTAAGGTCCTAGGGCTACTATGGACTCTTGGCTGGCTTCAGTGCAGATGGCCACATGCCTGTTCATTGGTGGTTTTCTGGAGAGCCTGGACCATTGGTGTCTCGGTTGTGAGGAGGATGGAGCATAATGCCGTAAGACTCTAGGATGATACTACAGGAAGACAGTCTGATGGAGGCAGAGTCAAGTGAGGTTTGAAGGACAAAGCTGATCAAGGACTTCTCTGTGAGATTTGGGCCCCAAGCCAGCTCTTCCCTTCAGCTCCCTCCACACCCTCTGGTCCACTCTTGACCTGCTCATCATTTCTCACCGGCTTTTCTCCACATTCATTCCCTGATCTCTATTTGCCTTCAGAATCCCTAGCCTCAACACTCAGTTCAAACATCCTCTCGTATATCATCCCTGCTCCCCAAATGTACATCATATGTTGTCCATGCCCAGAGAGTCAGCCTCAGATGACTTAGAGAGCTGACCTGGAGCTAGGAAGCCTCTGAATGTGTGACCCTGGGCAAGTCACTTACCTTTTCAGTGCCAGAGGCAACTTTCTAAGTGTCAGAGAAGTCCCCCCTGAGCTGCACTGGGGGAGGAATAACAGGTTCTTTCCCAATTCCTTTGGCTTTTTAGGGTTTCCCTCGTGTCTCCCCAGAGGAAGTGTGAGCACCTGAAAGGCAGAGACTCCTTGGTTTTTGTCTTTGTATTCCTAGCACCTACTATGATTCCTGGCACATAGTAGGTGCAATGGATTGCTGTTACCTTATCCTTCTGGTGACAGCTATAATCACAAGCTTCCTTCAATTCTAAAGACATGCTCTGTGCACCCTGAGAAAACTCCACAGAGAAAATTGGGCAGAGGGTCCCCAGTCAGCTCTTTGACTGTGATTACCCAGCTGTAGCTTTGACCTAGCTAGACTGCAATTGCACCAAAATCTATCGCTCATTAAAAGGGAGAGGAATGCTTTAATTAGTCCCGGAGGCTTCATTAGAAAGTAGAAAAACAGCCTTCATTTTGTCTAGCAGCCAATACAAGATTTAATAAGCCAGGAAGGGGAAAATTCAGATCCCCGAATTCTTTGGGTGCCCAGAAAACAGAAAGAAGGTCGCTCTTCAATTCAATGATCACTTACTCAGTTGCAGCTTTGTGCCAAGCACTGTCCACATGCTGGGGAAGATAGAAAGTTAAGTTGTGGTACGCTGGAGAGTCCCAGACTTGGAGTCTATTGGAAGACCTGGGTTCAAATCCTCAATCTGCCAGTGAGAACGAGGGCAAGTCATTAAGAGGTCCTAGATAACAGTCTCCTTCTGCATAAAGTGAAAGAGTTAGATGTGATGACCTTGGAGGCCCTTTCCAGCTCTGCATCCTCTGGTCCTTTGACGTAATCTAGAATTTCGTCAGCCTGAAATTGGAGGAGTCCATTCTTGTCCCTTTTTGAGAAATCAAGGTGACACTTGCCCTTCTTTGAGCCTCTGGAATTGCCCTCATTTTCCATGATGTTTCCAAGGTCCCTGACAGTGGTTTATCGGTCACAGTGGCCAGGTCTGACAGGACCCAAGGACGTCAAGCCCTCAGGACCACTGGAAAGGACTCCTGGAGGCCGCCCATACATGGGGGCAGTACCTCCTTATTGTCTCATGCACCAATTCCTTATTAACCCTTCCAATTAAATTTAATACACATTTATTGAGTGCCTACTGTGTGCCCGGCACTGTGCTAAGCACTGGAGATACGAAGAGTTCAAAACAGTCCCTGCCCTCAAGGAGCTTACGGTTTAATGGGGAAGACAGCAAGCAAACAACTGTATACAAATCAAAAGGCCCAAATTTTCCGGTCCCTGGCCGAGAAAGAAGAGGCATTTCCCTTCGTGTCCTCAGACTTCTGTTCTTGTGTCTCCCCCCTCCCTCTTGGGCTGGCTTCTCTTGAACACTCTCAGTCATGAGGCCTTTCCTGTGCATTCTCTGAAGTCTGCTCTCCCCCACACCAGGGGGTTTTTGAGAGCGTGACTTTCCTCTCCTTCAGCAGTCTGTCTTTCCTGGTGTTTTCCTCCTCCCCACTGCAGCCACCGGCCCCTCCCTGTTAGCAGGAATTGGATCCAGAAAAGAACTGCCTCTGGTCGGCTTGTCCACTTCTTAATGGATGGGATGACCACTAAGGCCTGTCAAGACACCATCAGCTAGTCTGTGTTTGGGCAGAGAGTCAGAGCTCCAAAACAGTACTAAGATTATGAAGTAATTCTCGAAGGCGGAGAAGCCTTGAAGGAATGTGGGAGCTGACTCTTCCCCCTCGGAAGACACCATTACTAATACTTAATTAGGGGCGATAGATAGACTGCTCCTTCAGCACGGATGCCCAACACATGCTACTTTTCTGCCAAGCCTGGCTCTCCACACATCTTTGGTATCCCCCAAGGCATACCCGTTGACACAGGCACCATGGGCAGCATGGCAGAATACTTGCCTCTTCTGGGCCTCAGTTTCCTCATCTGTGGAATGCAGGGGTTGTGTTGAATCCCCTCCTCTCTCTGGCCTTCCCTTTCCTTGTCTGTCAAGTAAGGATCTTACATGTCATGACCTTTCGGGGTCCTTCCAGGTCCTCCCAGATGGGAGGTCGGTTGCCTGAGAGCCCTCCCCTGAGAGGATGTGTCCATAGCTCCCCAGATGAGGCCTAGGTCTGGGGTTGGGAATCTGGAGTGATCCTCATTCTATTTGGTGCCAGAAGGAAGAAACAGGAATGAAGAGTGGAAGATGTGAAAAGGCCAGCTGGTCCTTCCCAAGGAGAGCCGTCCCCCTGGAATGGGCCCCATCCTCCCCAACCTCACTGGAGGTGGTCAAGCCCAGGCTGGGTGGCCGCTTGATGGGGAGGTATCAGCAAGGAGGCCCCTTGGTCATGGGGTAGACCAGACAGCTGCTGAGGTGCCTTCTCCTGCTGAGATTCTGTGCTTTGGAGCTGTCATGGAGAATTTTCTCCCGGCCTCAACCAGGGAATGCTTGGGGAAGTGGGTCGTTCCCAAGGATAATTATGGGAGGGATCAAACCCCTCTCTCTACTCCACTGATCAGCATCTCGAGGATTCAAGAACTAGATGGTCAGGGGAGGCCAACAGGGAGGCCCTATTCCCCTAGTACAAGCCAGAAGAGAGGTCTACTCTCCAGAGAAAGCAAGCAGCTGAGCCTTGAAGCCCAGTGAAAGCCAGCAGTAAGAGCCAGAGCCCCAGCACAAAAAGCTTGCGACAGTATAGGACCAGAGCCCAACTCCCAAGTTACCAAAAAAGGCAGAAAAAAGAAAAAAACCCACCCCCAAAACCAAAAAGAGCCTAACTCTAAAATGTTGCTATGGTGATAGGGAAGATCAAGACATAAACTTAGAAGAGGAAAATAGTGTCAAAATGTCTACATGTGAAGCCTCAAAGAAAAATGTAATTTGGTCTCAACCCCAAAAAGAATTCCTGGAAGACCTTAAAAAGGATTTTAAAAAGCAATTTGGAGAAATAGAAGAAAAATTGAGGAAAGAAATGAGAGTAATGCAAGAGAATCATGAAAAAAGAGTCAATAGCATGGGAAAAGATTATACAAAAATTTACCGAGGAAAATAACTCCCTAAAAATAGAATTGGCCAAATGGAAAAGGAAGTACAAAAGGTCACTGAAGAAAATAAATCCTTAAAAATTAGAATTGAACAAGTGGAAACTAATGATGCTATGAAACACCAAAATATGATAAAAGAAAATCAAAAAAGTAAAAAAAAAAGGTAGAAGAAAACGTGAAATTTCCCATTGGAAAAACAATTGACCTAGAAAATAGATCCAGGAGAAATAATAACAGACTTAATAGGCTACCTGAAAACCATGATAAAAAAAAATCCTGGATAACATCTTTCAGGAAATTATTTATATGTGTGTGTGTGTGTATGTGTGTATATATATGTGTATGTATATATACACACACACATATATATGTGTGTATATATGTGTGTATGTATACACACACACACACACACATACACAAACAACTGCTTTGATATATTAGAACCAGAGGGCAAAATGGAAATTGCATTAATCCATCAATCATTGCCTGAAAGAGATCCCAAAATGAAAACTCCTAGGAACATCATAGCCAAATTTCAGAGCTCACAGACCAAGGAGAAAGTATTGCAAGCAACCAAAGAGAAACAATTCCACTATTGTGGAACTACAGTCAGGTCAAGATTAGTCAACTTTCATCCACATTAAAGAACTGGAGGGCTTGGAATACGATATACTGGAAGGCAAAAGAGTTAGGATTATGACCAAGAATCACTTATCCAGTGAAATTGAATATAATATTTGGTGGGGGGGGAAATGAATATTTAATGAAATAGAGGACTTTCAAGCATTTCTAATTAAAAGACCAGAGCTGAATAAAAAAAAAAATGTGACCTCCAAATGCAAGACTCAAGGGAAACACAAAAAGAAACAAGAAAGAGAAAACATAAGAAATTCAATAAGATTAAACTGTTTATATTTCTGCATGGCAAGATAATATTTGTAATTGTTAGCAACTTTATTACTATAGGAGCAATTATAAGGCACACAGAGAGAGAGAGAGAGAGAGAGAGAGAGAGAGAGAGAGAGAGAGACAGAGAGAGAGAGAGACAGAGAGAGAGAGACAGAGGGTGTGGATATAAGTTGACTTTGATGGGATGATACCCCAAAAAACAAAATAAAGGGGTGAGGAAGAAAACTGCACTGGAAGAAGGAGAGATGAAATGGGGTAAATTATCCCACATAAAAGAGGCATGAAAGAGTTATTATAATGGAGGAGAAGATGGGGGGCTGTGGCATGCAAAGGTTATACCTTACTGTCATCAGAATTAGCTCAAAGAAGGTGTAACATACACAATCCGTTGGATATAGAAATCTATCTTGCCCTATAAGGAAGTAAAAAGGGACAGGAATAATAGAAGGGGGGGAGGACTGATAAAAGGGAGGGTAGATTGGGGAAGGTGGTAAACACTTGTGAAGAGGGAAAGGGTGGGTGGTTAAGACAGAGAGGGGTAAACAGGCAAAAAATAGCATGGAGGGAAATACACAGTTATCATAACCATAAAAGTGAATGGGATAAACTCACCCATAAAACAGAAGTGGATAGCAGAATGGATCAAAAACCAGAATCCTAAAATATGTTGTTTACAAAGAAACACATTTGAAGCAGAGAGACACATGCAGGGTAAAGGTAAGGGGCTGGAGCAAAATCTGTTAAGCTTTAGCTGAAGCAAAGAAAGCAGGGGTAGCCATCATGATCTCAGACAAAGCAAAAGCAAAAATAGACCTAATTAAAAGACATAAAGAAGGTAACTGTATCTTGCTGAAAGGTACCATAGAAAATGAAGTCATATCAATACTGAACATATATGTACTAAATGTACGTATGTAAACATATATGTGCCAAATGGTATAGCATCTAAATTTTTGAAGGAGAAATTGAATGAGTTATAGGAGGAAATAGATAATAAAACTATGCTAGTGGGGGGGGGCCCTCAATTTTCCCTTTTTAGAACCAGATAAATCTGGCCAAAAAGAAACAAGAAAGAAGTTAAGGAGGTGAATAAAATTATGGAAAAATTAGATATGATAGATCTCTGGAGAAAATCGAATGGGAATAGAAAGAAATATATCTTTTTCTTAGCAGTGCATGGCAGCTACACAAAAACTGACCATGTATTAGGATATAAAAACTTCATAACAAAATGCAGAAAAGCAGAAATAGTAAACACATCCTTTTCAGATCATATTGCAATAACAATCACATTCATTAATGGACAATGGAAAGAGATTAAAACTTAATTGGAAATTAAATAATCTAATCCTTAAAAACAAGTGGGTCAAAGAACAAATCATAGAAACAATTGATGGAAATAACATACCAAATTTATGGGATACAGACAAAGTGATACATAGGGGAAAATTTGTACCTCTAATAGCTTGCATCAATAAAATACGGGGGGGGGGAACATATCAATGAATTGGGCATGCAACTAAATAAAACTAGAAAAAGAACAAATTAAAACTCTCCAATTAAATACCAGATTGGAAATCCTGAAAATCAAAGGAGAGATTAATAAAATTGAAAGTAAGAAAGCCATTGAACTAATAAATAAAGCTAGAACTGGTTTTATGGAAAAAAAATAAAATAGATAAACCACTGGTTAATTTGATTTAAAAAAAAGAAAGGAAGAAAACTAAATTACTAGTATCAAAAATGAAAGGAGTGAATTCACCACCAATGAAGAGGAAATTAAAGCAATAATTTGGCGCTATTTTGACCAATTATTTGCCAATAAATTTGACAGTCTAAATGAAATGGATGAATACATACAAAAATATAAATTACCCAGATTAACAAAAGGAGAAATAAAATACTTATATAACCCAATCTTAGAAAAAGAAATTGAATAAGCCATCGAAGAACTGATGCATAGTGAAGTGACTAGAACCAGGAGAACATTGTACACAGTGACAGCAATATTGTTCACTGAAGAACTGTGAATGCCTGATCTCTTCTCAGCAGTACAATGATATAAGACAATCCCAAAGGAGTCATGATGAAGCAGACTATCCACCCCCAGAGAAAGAACTGACACTAATTGAATACAGACTGAAGGAGGCCATTTTTCACTTTATTTCTTATTCTTCAAGTCTTCTTGTACAAAATGACCAACATGGAAATGTTTTACATAATTGGCCATGTTTAACCCATATCTGATTGCTTACTATCTCAGGGAGCGGAGAGAGAGAGAATTTGGAACTCAAAACTTCAACTAAAAATGTTTAAAAGATAAAATAAAGTATCCTAGCACTCAAGGAAAAAAAAAGAAAAGGGAAAAGAGCCCTTAGCCTTGAAGACAACAGTGAGTGAATGGGCTCCAGCATCTGCCACTTGATCACTAAAAGCTGAGAGCAGGGGTTGTTTCATTCTTTGTAATTGTAATTTTATCCCCAGTGTTTTAGTCAGTGCCTGGCCCTCTGTAAGTGCTCAATAAATGCTTCTTGATTGAAGGACGGAAAGAAGCATATTAAGTGCTTGATATGTGCCAGATATTTCGCTAGATTCTGGGGATACAAATACAAGCAAAAAGTTCCTGCCATCAAGAAGCTTCCATTCTAAAAGGAGAAGACACATTCAAAAGGCTTGGGGAGAGAAGTGGATGAAAGTAACTGGAGTGGATCATGGTTCTGGGGTCAGGAATGGAAGCCAGAAGGAGAGTGAAGGCAGAACAGCCTCAACCCCTTCATCAAATGGGGGCTCCAGGAGGAATTCAGCACTGGAATAAGAGGAGGGGACAGGCTTTATTCGGGGCTATTTCATGGTGAGTGGGCCATAAGGGTAGGAGACTGTTCTAAGGCCTTACCACCCAGGAGCAAGAGTCGTTGGAGAGTTCTGATGGGGGTTTCCTCATACTGGACTAGGATGTGCTCTCCCATGTTCTTGCTTAGGGTCAAAAGATTATAGATTTAGAGACAGGAGGAGTCTTACAGGTCATTAAGTCCAGCACCCAAAAATGAGAAAACCAAGGCCCAGAGAGTTGCAGTGATTTTCCCAAAACTACATAGATCACATGTAGCAGAGTCCAACCCATGCCTTCCATTCTACACACTGCCTCAAAGAAGGGAAACTGAGTCAGGGAGACAAGGCATAACGAGCTCAGCCTCTCATGCATCTGTCTTTCAGCTCATCATTATTTACCTAGCCAGGCAAATAGAGGACATAAAAACAGTGCCCTTATGAAGAGACAAAAGAACAAATTCTACTGTACTAGCAGGCATGGTGGAGAGAGCACAGGACTCAGTAAGTCCTGGCTTCAAAACTTGCCTCAGGCACTTAGAAGCTGCATTACCCCAGGCAAGTCACAGCTTCTCTGAGCCTCCATTTCTTTTTCTGTAAAATAGAGATGATGAAGTGTTTCTGGCTGTCTCTGGGTTGAGATAATGTAATTTACGAACTTGAATGTGTTACATACATGCCAGCTGTGATTACTTGTTACCATTATCACCTTTTTCTTGTCTTTTCATATGGATGGAGGTCATTCGGGAATGGTTCCCATGGAAGTACCTCCCCTGCAATTATCCTTTTATATTTAATGTTCTGAATAAAAGTATGGCTACTCGTCTTCTCTATCAGACACCCCTTGGCTAAGGAGGTGCTTTATTGCCCCCGTTTTATGGAGAAAAAAACTGAGTCTCAGAGGGGCTAAGGGCCTTGAGTGGGGTCACACAGCTACTGTCTGAACACAGATCTGTGGCTCGAGGGAACCTCAGAGCCACAACGAACAAGGAGACAATCTCCACCTTCCTCTGTTTCCACTCTGGTGGAGGAAGGAAGGACCAGCCCAGTGCCCTGGGGGAACCTGGGCCACGTTCCCATTTCACTCAGGAACAAAGACTGGGGCTGAAAGATCCCTACTGATTCAGTGTTTCTTGTTTTGAAAAGCTGGCTTAACGCCAAGAGAAGGCGCACAGTCTGATTTAGCCCGCAGGCTTGATGAAGCCAGCATGCCCACCAAGAGGCCAAGAAGAGATTTCCTCCAAAGGAGATTTCCACTGAACAGCAGCCTGCCCAGGACTGCTGAGAGGACGGAGAAGCCAAGGGCGAGTCATTCAACGAAGTCTGTGCTGACAGCCCGGCCTGCCCGCGGAGGGTGTGAAGGACTTAGCTGGGGCAGCTGGAGCCCGGCTTTGTTTGCTATGTTGAATTAGAGAAGAAAAGTCGGTGGGGAGGGGAATGTGCCGGAACACTTAATCCACCCCGGCCTCCATATGGCACTCCCTGTCCTCTGCAGGCTCATGGATAACTCACGAAGTAGCTACCTGGAAAGCGCTGCACGTATTTTTCCTACTGGGGAGAGGGCCGCTAGCTCCGCATGGGACAATTTTCCATGAGAGAGACCAACAATTAGGTGAGGGTGGGTGCGCGGTGTACCGCCTTAAGTGCTCCCCAGGGATGGAGAACGGGACAGGCGGGGCCTTTCTTCAAGCTGAAGCTGACCCTAGGCTGCTTCGTCCCAGGAGCAGGGCGGAGCCCAGCTCTCAGCTGTGGGGCCCCTCACACAGAGGACAGCGCTCAGGGTCATCGCGGACTCAGGGGCTGCGGCTGGTTATCAATGGTCTCTCTCTTTTCACTCCCCTTCCTTGGCTGTGATTTCGGCTCTGTCTTCGGTTACGGGCTGACCTGCTCCAGGGCCCCGGGGACGCTGAAGGAATGACATCATCCCTGGCCCCGCGTCCCTGGCCAAGCAGCAATCTGCTTCCCACCGATAGGGCTTTTCACATTCCAGGCTCTGGGCTGGCATCACGAGAGACGTCTCTGTGAATAGGGAGACTGGAAGCCTCCATTCACTCACCACTGAGCAGAGGAAGTAGGCCAGAAACAAGTCACAAGAAAACAGCCTGCTTGAAAAGCTGTGGGCCTGCCTTCCTCTGAGGCTCGCAGAGGCTCCTTTCCAAGGCAGGATGTGGGCGAGGGACTGTCTGAGAATCTGAAGGCTTGCTGAGCGAAGTGGTGCGGACGCAGGTCAGAGCGCCCGGGGCCTGCAGCCAGAAGCACTGGTTCAGATCCCATCTCAGGCACGTCCTGGCTGTGTGACCAGGAGGAAATCCCTCGGCCTGCCTGGGCAGAGAACACTTCAAGAGAGTCCTGGCTTCCCGACACCCAATCTGTTGGGCCATTTCACGGATGCGGAAACTAAATCCTGTGGTCTTGCCAACTCCCTTCTCCAGCATGTTCCCATCCTCTTCCCTGAAGGGTTCCCTATAGGAAATCAGAAGGCAGGTCTGGGAAAGCCAAAGGGGGAAATTCTACTGCGAGAATAGCTGGGTTTGGTCCATTTATGACCAAAGATATTACTATGACTTCTTGTGATACAGATTTTTACTAATCATGAAAACATACTGACCTTCAGAAAGTTACCATATTAAACAATACTTTTCCCAGAAAAAGGAATTTGGTTCATTTTTAAACATTCTGGTATGTCTCCATAGGATTGGTGGATAAGTAATAGAATGGAGAGAGAATTGACCTCGGTGCCCGGAGGACCTGGGTTCAGGTTCCACTTCTGACACACCCTGGCCCCCAGTAAGTGTCTGAACTCCTCAAGCCCCACCTTAGCTCTTGAGGAGGAGGAGTCACAGACAGCGGCTGCCTGACTTCCAGAGCATCCTGGCACCAGAGAGATGGCAGGTCTGGCCCCCAAAACGTGGAAATTAAAAATGTGTAAAAACAGAAAGCAGACAGCACAACAGCCTCCTGCTGATAAAACAGAGGGATTTGTGAGTGTGCATGCATATGTGTGTGTGTCTGAGTGTGAGTGTGTATGTGTCCAAATGTGTGTCTGTGTGTGTGTGAATGTTTTGTGAGTGTGCATGAGTGCATGTGAGTGTGTGGGAGTGGGAGTGTGTGTATGTGAATGTGTGTGCATGAGTGTGTGTATGTGAATGAGTGTGCAACTGTATTATAAGTGTGCGTGTGTGTAAGAATGTGTGAGTATATGTGTGTATGAGTGTGTGTGTATGTGTGAGCATGCTTATTGTGTGTGTCCTTTGTTCTCCAAGAGGACCATGACGTCAGGGAGGTGATGACATGACTTCAAATGACTTTGATTCGAGTGAGGGAAGGCTGTGTAGCCTCACTTTCTCCTCCAGAGCCTTCTGGGTCCAGTGGCCAGACATTCATCAGGATGACTGGAGATAGCCCAGTATGAGCATGCATGAATGTATTGAGTGTGCATAAGTGTATGTGAGTACGTATGAGTGTATTGTGTTAGTGTATGTGTATGTGAGTATGTAAAAACATGTGTGAGAGATATGTGAGTGTATGAACATGTGTGTATAAATGTACATGTAAACACAAACATGCATACAGCAGTAACCTTGAATAGCAGGAAAGAGGCTAGACATGGAGTCAGGGGGACCTGGGTTCAACAACTGCCTCTGACACAAAGTGCTTGTGCCCCTGGACCAGCCACTTCACCCCAAGATGCCCCAGGCAGCTCCAAGAGCATGAAGTGCCCATCTGCGTACCTGGGGTGACTTCACAGGGTTGAAGTCAGGGGTCTGGACCACCAAAAAAAAAGGAGTAAGAAGAAAGTTTTAACAAAATCCCAAAGAGAAGTCCCTAAGACCCAATGGCCACCCTTCTCCACCCCAGAAGACCTGTAAATGTAATCTGCTGCTGCTGCTGTGACAGGCTGGCTGTGAGACTTCCTGGGGGTCCCAGGACCCTACATGTTCAGCTAGAAGAGTCCTCAGAAACCTTAGAGTCCATTTGACCCATTTTTCAGATGAGTAAACTGAGGCCCCCAGAGGTAACCCATGGTCAGGCAGGTAGCACAGCTCCACAGCCCAAACCTCTAAGGTTTTCTAAGTCAACCCTCTTATTTCACAAATGAGGAAACTGAGGCTCTGAGTGTTACAGAGCTAGCAGGAGGTAGGGCTAAGATTTCAGCGAGGGGCCTCTGACCCCAGGTTCAGCATTTATCTAGAACAGCTCCCCTCCATTAGATTTTAACAAACACCCACTGGACTGGGTGGAATGGATGTGAATAATGCCCTGACAAGGATCAGGAAAACATACCAGAAACTCTCCATTCGGCCTTGGACCTTCCTGCCCCATGCCTGTGGGAGCAGAGGGAGCAGGGGACAGCCAGGTTGGACCCCTCCCCTTCTCTACCAAGTGGAAGAGCCACCTGGAGATGGCAGGAAGGTCACAGCCATTGGGAGCCTGAGAAGGAGAGATGATGGAAGTCAGCCTCAGGTCACCCGACTGGTTTTTCTGGTGGGCCCAGGGCGCAGAAGAAAGCCTCAGCAGTCCAAGAAGGGTTTATGGCAGTGGAGACAAACACAGGCAGCAAAGGCCCATATACACCCAGGCCTGGCCCTTTGAAGTGGCCTGACTCCATCCCTTTGGCTCTGGCAGCTCCTCTTTGGGGGCTGACTCAGGACCCGGCTCCAAGTGTCTGGCTGACAATACTACTCACCAGGGAAGGCAATGACCAGCTCATTGCCGGCCCCTGGGGCCAGACAGGAGGAAGGGTTGAGGTGAGGCAGAAGTGAGAGTTCTCTTGTCATTTTTTAAAAACATCAGACATTCCTCATACATATAACTCATCTCCTGCCCCCAGGCCTTTGTACTGGCTGTCTCCCCCACCGGGAATGCTCTCCCTCCTTCACTGCACCACCTGTTAACTGAGGCTTTTGCTGACCTCCACCTCCCCAGCCCAACCCCCAGCTGCTAGTTCCTTCCTCCTCCCATTATCTTGTGTCTATTTCCCAAGTCTGCCCAAAAGACTGTAAGCTCCCTGAGGGAAAGGACTGTTCCTGTTTAGCTTTAGTTCTCTAGTGCCCATCAATGTGGCACCTGGTATGTAGCAGGCACTCAATAAATGCTTGTTGATTGATTGACTGATTAAAAGGTTCAGAGGACGTGTTGCTCAGGGTATTTGTGGGTGTCCCTTCCGAAGTTGTTTAAAAGCAAGGCTGAATTCTTTCATCTGCCAGGGACGATTTGGTGGTGAGGCTGCCCAGAGCCGAGGGATAGCCTGGAGTGAGCACGCTATGTCCCTCATTGTCAGTCTTGGGCAAGCATTCATTAAGCGCTTCCTGTGTGCTGGGCACAGTAATAGTGCTGAGGATACAATGCCATCCCTGCCCTCAAAGGGTTTACATTCTAATGAGGGAGACGGTAAAAATAAGCAGGTCCACGGAGCCCTAATCGATCCAGCAATGGCTGAAGATTTGCTGCATGCGCACTACTCTACGAGGCATTGAAATTAGTGTGGAGAAAAGAAGAATCAGGGAGCGGGGGTGGGTGGTGAGACCTGGTGCCCAGGGCCCGACTCAGATTCCTGGAGTGGAATCAAAGGTGTGACCGACTTTTCACTTTCCCCTCAGAAACAAGCAATGCAACTTAATTCAACAGCTAAGGGATGAGAGGCAGCGCCTGAAGCCAGAATGAAGAAAAACCAGACTAGAATACCCTTGTCGCCGGACCTCCATGCTCCAGCCCTCCCCGGCGCCCCTGCCAGAGTGATCGTCCTTGGCCAAAGAAAGGCTTGTGCTGGTAAATGTCTAACCACCAGTTCTGGTGGTGACTGTGTGTGTGTGTGTGTGTGTGTGTGTGTGTGTGTGTGTGTGTGCGCGCGCGCGCGTGCGTGAAATCACTAGTGAAATCATTATTCACGTTTTCTCCATCACTTTCCAAAGTCTGGACAATCAACAAAAAGACAAATTGAGTCACGCTGGCTCCAGGCTCCCCTGGGCAAAGATCAGGTTCGGAGCTCTGGCTCCTAATTGGTCCCTTCTCCTCCAGGGCATCCTCCTCTGAGCTATCCAAGCAGTCACCCCTTCTGCTCACTAGACTCCAGGGCCCCTGATGGTCTTTTCGATCAAATACAAATTCCTTAGTTTGACTTCCTACCCCTTCACAACCTTCCTCTAATCAACGTTTCGGCAGATTTCACACGACTCCCCCTCACTTCCTCCCATCCAATCTAGCCCGCCTCCTTGCTGATCTCTTCCCCCTTCCCCTCCCCCCCCCCCCCCCCGCAGGCTGCCCTCTCTCATCTCTCTGCCTTAGTTTGTGCTTTCCCCCCGAAATGACTTTTTATTAATTTTTATAAGCTTCACCCATATTGACGCTGCTTCACCCAAGTGGCGCCTAGGCTCCTCGAAGGCAGAAATTGTGTCATTTTTGACTTTATAGCCCCAGCTCCCATGACAGTGCCTGGCACATAGTGGGCGCTTAATTAATGCTTGTGAAATTCCATAGCCATGTGAAAAAAAATGCTTGAAATTACTAATAATTAGAAAACCTCAGATTAAAACAACTACCTCACACCTACCAGACTGGCTAACATGACAGAAAAGGAAAAAGTGACAGCTGCTTGAGGGGACATAGGAAAATAAGGTACATTGTTGGTGGAATTGTGAACTGCTCCAACCATTCTGGAGAGCAATTTGGAAGTATGTCCAATGGGCTATAAAACTTCAAGGGCTATAAAACTTTTGACCCAGCAATACCACTACTAGGGCGATACTCCAAAGAGACAAAAGAAAGAAGAAAAGGACCATGTGCACAAAAATATTTGTAGTAGCTCTTTGTGTGGACAAAGAATTGGAAACTGAGAGGCTGTTCAGTAATTAGAGAATGACTGAGCAAATTATGGGAATTTATGGGAAACCTGGGAAGACTTGTATGAACTGATGCAAAGTGAAATGAGCCATATAGTGACAGCAATTTTGTAAAGATAATCAACTTTGAAAAACTTAGTGAAAACTTAGGTTAATACAGTAATCAACCACAATTCCAAAGGACTTATAGATAAAATATGCCACCCACCTGCAGTTAGAGAACTGAAGGACTCTGAGTGCACATCGAAGCATATTTTGTTCTTGTTCTTCCTCCTTTTTTCCTTCCTTCCTTCCTTCCTTCCTCCTTCCTTCCTTCCTTCCTTCCTTCCTTCCTTCCTTCCTTCCTTCCTTTCTTCCTTCCTTCCTTCCTTCTTTTCCTCCCTCCCTCCCTCTCTCTCTCTTCTTTAGTTCATGGCTAATTCAGGAATTTGTTTTGCGTGACTATCCATATTTGTAACGGGTTTTGTTTTTCTTGCCTTCTCAATAGGTTTGGGAAGGGGAAGGAGTGGGAGAGAATTTGGAACTAAAAATAAAAGAAAACAGAATTTAAAAAATATATTTGTTGAATTGAGCTGAATTGTTGACCTTGCCAATCTCTCTGTCTCTCTCTCTCTCTGTCTCTCTCTCTCTCTGTCTCTGTCTCTCGCTCTCTTCCAGGCTGTTTCACTGCTCTTAGGCTGAGCTGACAGTTAAGTACCTGAGGGTGCCCCCATTTCAGGAGACAGACTCTTCAAAGCTGGTGGCGTATTCTTTCTCCCTGCTGTGGGGACATGCAAACATGTCTCTAGGCCATTGTCCCTCCATGGTCCAGAGTCACCCAGACAAAGGAGACCTTTCCAGAAGCTTGTGATCTCTTTGCCAAGCCACCAGCAGCGACATCAACAAAAGCCCTTAGGGGTCATTCTGGGGAAAAAACAAAGGCACAAAAAACCTCTTAACTTTTCAGTCCTTTTTTTTAAAGTGGAAAATAGGTTTATAGTTTTATTATTTCATTGATGAAGGTTTTGACCATTTAAATTGATATATTAAAGTACAAATTTTAAAGAGTCATTAATGTTTACTGTTCCATCTCCAGTCCAAGGAAAAGGTTTCTAAGCAGTAAAAGACAAACTGGATTCAGAAAGTACAAAAAATGAGAATTTGTAGGTGAAATAAAACCACCACAGATGTTTTTTTAAAAGGACCCTGAGAGGCACTAATAATTAAATGAAATTTTAAAAAACTTTGACAAAGCAATGAGTTGGCTTACGATAACGTGAGAAGACTCAGTCACACATGAAGTATCCCATCCCCAGGGTCCTCTGGCCAGGGCAGGCAGGTCTGCAGGAACAGCCTCTTCCAGGCATTGTTAGACCTATGCCCTGTCCTGAGGCCGAGGGAGGAGGCACCTACTTCCAGCTGGATGTCAGCCAGGAAGACCAAAGCCACCATGACCATCAACGGTGCTCTCTGCCTAACCTATCTCCCTTGTACCAAGGACCTGGGCAGGGACTCCCAGGCTGAAGCAGAAGGAAGGGTTAGGGAGGTAGAGAGATGGCCAACTGGTAAGCAAGTGACTTAGTTCTGAAGACATCCATGCCAAGGTTATCGAATTTGCAGGTGACACAAGCCTGGGTAGAATAACAAGCCCCCTCCCCCACTCAGTCAATAAACATTTATTAAGTGTCTGCTGTGTGCTACCCTGGAGATCCAAAAACAGGCAAAAAAGACAGTTCTTGTCCTCAAGGAGCTCACACTCTAATGTGGGAGACAACACGCAAATGAATATTCATGAACAAGCTAAAGACAGAATAAATAGGGAAAAATTAGGAGAGAAGGCGCTAGTTCAGAGGAGTTGGAGGAGGCTTCCTATAAAGGCAGGATTTTAGGTGGGACTTAAAGGAAGCCAGGAAGGTCAGTCGTAGAAAGAGGGAGGAAGAAAATTCCAGGTCTGGGAAGGGCTGGAGAAAATGCCTGGAGCTTAGAGAGGCAAAGTCTTGTCTGTAGAACAGACAGAAAGCAGGTGTCCTGGATGGAAGAACACGTGTTGGGGAGTGAGACGGAAGACTGGAAAGGTGGGAGGGGCAAGGCACTAGGGCTCTGGAGGCCAAACAGACTCATTGTATTTTCTCCTGGAGGCCATAGGAAGCCACTGGAGTTATTGAGTAGGGGGTGACATGGTCAAATCTGAGCTTTAGGAAAGCACTTTAGAGGCTGAATGGAGGATGGAATAGAGGCAGGGAGACTGAGGCAGGCAGACCCCCCACTCTCCCCCCAGCAGCTATTGCAGTAAACCAGGCTTGAGTGATGAGGTCTGCACAGGCTGGAGGCCCTGTCAGAGGAGAGAAGGGAGTGTAGCAGAGACATGCTGCAGAGGTGAAGTTGACAGGCCTTGGCACCAGCTGGGATTGGGAGGATGGTACTGCCCTCTCCAAGAATAGGGAAGGTAGAAGGAGGGAGGATCTGGGGGAAAAGATGATGACTTTTTTTCATTCTTTCTTTCCACAGGGCAGAGTTAGGAATCAGAAGTCTTAACAGGCTAAACCCTAGGGCTGGCCGCTGAATGCAGATGAACGTATTGTCTTAAACACAGGTTAAATACCTCCCCACCCAAAGCCCCAGATTGTGGGTGAGTAATGATGGCCTGTTTGGAAAAGAGTGGGGTGGGCAGGACAGCTAAATGGCACAGTGGAGAGAGCTCTGGCCTTGCAGTCAGGAGGACCTGAGTTCAAATCCGACCTCAGACACTTGACATTTACTAACTGTGTGACCCAGAGCAAATCACTTAATCCCGACTGCCTCACAAAGAAAGAAAAGAGTGGGGTGTGGGTGGGGGGCTTGGTGCACAATGGGAGCAATGAAAGGGAGGGGCAAGGAGGCAAAGAAAAGCTTGGCATTGGTCATCAGTTTCTGAAATTCCTCAAAATTATTCATTTTATAATAACAACGTGATGATGTCCATCGTTCTTCTGGCTTTGCTTACTTGTCTCTGCATCACTTCATATGAGTCCCTGAGCTCATTCGTTTCCTCATTCTTAAAGCACAATCATATTCCATCACATCACCCACTGCAATTGGTTCCCCAATTAATGGGCATCCTTTTCTCTTCCTCTTTTTCTTACTATAAAAAGAACTGCTATACTTTTTTTCCCTAGATATGAGATATTTTCCTCTTTCTTTGATCTCTTTTGGCTACTGGTTTAACAGTGGTATAGTTGGGTCAAAGGACGTTTGTTCTCTTGTGCATAATTCTAAATTGCTTGTGGCACCCATTCACAGCTCCACCAACAATGCATCAGTATGCCTGTTTCCCCACAGCCCCACAGCCATTTTATCATTTTCCTATTTTTTCATCTTTGCCAATCTGACGGATGTGAGGTAGAACTGATTTACTTCCCATTTAGCAGCAATTTGGAGCATTTTTTTCATCTGGCTCTAGGTAGCTTAGACTTCTTCCTTTGAGATCTACCTTTTCACATTCATAGATGATGTACCAGCTGTGAAATGACTCTTATTCTTATAAATTTGAATCAGTTCCTTATATATCTTAGAAAAGAGGACTTCATCAGAGAAATTTGCTGCAAAGGTTGTTTTTTTTTCTCCAGTTAAGGTTTCCCTTTCATCTTAAATTTATCAGATTGGTTTGTACAAAACCTTTTGAAATTTATGTAACCCAAATTTGAATTCAGATCTTGCTGACTCCCAGCCCAAGGTTGCAGACCCACCTGGCTCATATGCGTGGGCTTATTCATCACAGCCTCCATTTCCTTTCCCACATAAGCTAGCACTCTGGGATGTCATGCTACTGTAACACAGAGGGGATAGCTCTTCAGGGAACTTTGTTCTTCACAGTTGAACTTCACCTTCCTGCGGTAAGAGCCAGTAGCTTTACTGTGGAGTTCAGGCCGTTGGTAAAGATTGATTTTAAAAGCTTCCCACAAAACACCTTAGGGGCACCCAACTCCGCCTTCATCCCTTCCTCATTATTGAAAAGTGAGACAAGAGGAAAAATAGGCTTCTCTTCCAACCCCAGTGGGGTGGGGGGTGGGTCCTTCACTCTTCCTACTCTTCCCGGATGTGTTTTTATGTACACAGAATGTAAATTCCTTGAGAGTACCTTTTAGATCTATGTCCTAGGAATCTTGCATACTTCCTGACACATAGTAAGTGTTTAACAAAGTTTGGTGATTGATTGATTGCTTCTCCCTGTAGAATTTGGCAGCTAGGTGGTATAGTGGTAGAGTACCAGATCTGGAGTCAGGAAGACTTGAGTTCAAATCCGGCCTCAGACACTTAATTGCTGTGTGACCCTGGGCAAGTCACTTGACCTTGTTTGTCTTAGTTCCTCATCTGCAAAATGAGCTAGAGAAGGCGATGGTGAACCACTCCAGTGTCTCTGCCAAGAAAACCCCAAATGGGGTCATGGGCAGTTGCATATGACTGAAAAGACTGAAGAAGAAAAACCCAGCAGAATGGGAATGACCACACTGTGGTTTTGTCTTTGTATCTCAGGCCTCTGCCAGGGGTACTGTGGGGGCTGGCTCTTCTTCATTTCCTGAAGACTCTGAGCTCACCCGGCACCACACAGAACCTTGCCTCCTTCCCATTCAAACATTAATCGTCCTGGGCAGGTCTCACATGGAGACTCCACCAGGCGCTGGGGCTGCGGAGCGGCACAGGGAGACCCAGGTACCTGAGGACGCAAGGGTTTGGTCAGGGCCTGGTGACTGGGAATGGTGAGCACGAAGGAAGGTGTTGTTTCCATTTCCAGACATGAGTTTCCACACAGAATGGAGGGGCTCGGCCACGCTGAGCCTTTGCAGTTTTCTCTCCATCAGGAAAACTTGTTGTTGTTCAGTCATGTCAGTTCTGCCTGACTCTTTGTGGCCCCATTTGGGCTTTTCTCAGCAGAGATATTGGAGTGGTTTGCCTTTTCCTTCTCCAGCTCATTTTGCAGATGAGGAAACTGAAGCAAACAGGTGTAAGTGACTTGCCCTGGCACTCTATCCACCGCACCTTTTAGCCAGAAGAACCGGAAGCAGTTCTCCTACGAACGCAATAGGAACATCCTCGTTAGAAGCCTTTGCTCAGATTGGCAGCAGAACTGGGACAGCGGATGAAAACTCAAGGAAGTTCAGGGAACCTGCCTCTGGCAGCTCCTCACGAAGGACAGATTCTGTCGTGTTCTTTTAAACGTCAACAAATGCTCATCCCGAGGTTGAGCCAGAGAAGGAGCAGAAGGAGCATGACCCCTCCTGGAGTCCTGGGGCCAAGGACCATCCTAGCTCAGACCAGGTCTGGAGGGGTCTCCTGGGGGCCATGACTACCGGTCCCTGGCCCCTCCACCTCCTGTAGGTGCACCAGCCTCTCAGGGCTGAAGGGGCTCCCCCGTAACCCGTTAGGATGGCAAAGAGTTGCCCTTCCCACTCACCCTGGCTCCAAGCTTTTGAGATTCACAAAGCAGAAGGTGATTGCAGAAGCAGCCCCAAGAGGGAGACCTGTCAGGACGAGGTCCACCCTGAAGCAAGGATGACCTAGAGGGCAGACATGAGTCTGGAGACAGCCCAGGCCTGGGACCTCCCTGGAGCCTCACTGTCCTCATCTGTAACATGGGGAAGGTGGAGCTAGCCAGCCTCACGGGTCATGCCCGGCCAGGTTACAGTGACAACCTCCCAATGGCCTGTAGGTGTCTGGGGGCAAGCAGTGGATTCTATAATCTGGCTAGGCTAGAATCTGGCCATTTGGGCGCCCTCCCTGTCACAGTCTCCCAGACCACTTCTCAGTTATTGCCAACAGAAGGAGCAGCCCTTCATAATACCTAGGGGCTTCAGGCTGGATGTGGCACTATAGGGCTTGGGCTGACGTCCATGCTCAGAAACACTCATGTCCTTGAAAGTTACCTGGCCGTCCACCTCATCTGAGCATCAGTGACCGTGAAACAGACCTCTGTAGATCTCAATTTCCTCAGTCCTGTTTTCAATTTGGAGCAGAGGGGCTGTTCTGTGGTTTGGGAAACAGCAGAAGCTGAGGTAGGGAGACGAGAGCCACAATTGTGTCAGACTGACTCCTCCAAATAGCAGCAGAGGTCAGGCGAGGGGCTTATTGGGGCACTCCTAAGAAGTGGAGCCTGGCCTGCCGTGTCCTGAGCTCCTGTCCAACCAGACTAGTCCAGGTCACCATAGCAGACCTCTACCAGCCAAAATGCCAGGTGTTGGGAGGAAAGCAGGTCTCCACCGTGGGAACTCCCAAAGCTAGCAGTGTCCTGGAGAGCTGGCCTCTCTCCCTCAGAACCAAGGTACTTATTAGGATGTCATTAAAAGTCCTTATTCACCATATTAATTACAGAGCTGTTAATTATGGCAATTGGGGGAAGGGGACCGTGGGATTTTCAGGGTTAATGTGTGGGTGTTTAAAAGGTGACGTCTTTTCCCTCCAAGTAGTCATTAGCTCACTGGGCTGGTATTGGCAGGGTTTCTGCATCTCCCAAAGGTGTCTCCTTCTTCTATTCTGTTCCTTCCTGGAGACAAGTGCTCAGGCTTCTGGCTACAGAGAGGACCCCGTCCTGGGCAACAGAATGATTCCCATCTTGTGGACTAGGTTCTCTTGGGGAGTGTCTTCCAGAGGGTCCTGCCCAGACTGTCTCTAGAGAGCTGGGAACTTCTCAGCACCTAATTAGCTTATCAGAACTGTCATCCTTACAAAACCAGCACGGCCTCTGAGTCTGTGACCATGTGAATTCCTCAGGCATGAAGAAAGGAGGTAAAATTTCAGCTCTGCAAACTCCAGAGCCTGAAACAGTTTTAGCTGCATCTTCCATTTCTGTCCTTGTGACCCATCACCAAATTATTCTAGTCCTCTTATTTCATGGCTTTCGTGGGTATGTGACTAGACCCTCCAGGGGTGCAGACCGCCACCCATCCTGGGCCACTCTTGATTATTCCCTCCCATAAGCCCTTCCAGGATTCAAGAGGTCTCCTCCAGGCTTAAAGTTCTTCATCTTTTTTGTATTATGGACCTCCCTGGCAGTCTGGTGAAGCCTAGAGAACCTTGCTAAGAATCACATTTTTAAATCCATAAAATGAAATATATTGGATCACAAAGGAAACCAGTTATGTTAAAATACAGGCATTAATTTTTTTTTTTAGGTCTACAGATGCTGGGTGAAAAACCTTTCTTCTTAGCCTTCTGATGTTCCATGGGCACCAGGGCAGCCCCCAAGCTGTCCATCCACACAACCAGTCCATTCACTTTTACTGATCGCACACAGCTCTAGAGTGACGTCCTTTAGGCCACACTAGCCTGAGTGCCATTTTGGATTCTTTCTCTGTTTGCAGAATGGCTATAGCCATAGCCTAGCCATCACTTTGTGGCCAGAACTTCTCTGGACTTAGCCAGGCTGGTACAAAAGAGACAAGACCCAGAGTCTTCTCTTCTTGGAAAAGCTTATCAGAGCCAGCACTGTCTCCTCAACCTCAGGGTCACCATCATGCTAAAATGAATCAGAGGAAAACTTTTGTCAATTCTACTTATAAATGAAAAAGAAAGAAAGCATAAGGTCATCAAAGGGCAGAGTGGGAACAGCTCTCAGAGACCATCCGCTTCCCTCCTCCCGACAAGGGTTTGAAGATGGCCAAAGGTAGGCAGGGAGCCTCCAGGGCCCAAGGCAGCCCACCCCTGTTTTGGGGCAGCTCTGGGTATTTCCTCATGTGTATTTGTTCCAGGGGGGTTTTCCTTTTCCTTTTTTTTTATGAGGGAAAGGAGATGTGGGAAAGAAAAAAAAATACTGCTAATTCAGGGAAATTTTTTTTTTAACACTATTCCTTCCTCATATGTCCTACATGCTCCATGTTCACGACCAACTTGACCTTAAAGGAGAAGGGAAACTGTCCTGGGGTCAATAACATCTTAGCTCTTGTGCACCACCTGGTGGTGATATCACTGGCTTCTTCCTATGAGCAGAAATTACTAAAATACTGACATAAATTGACCGGAAACTACCAGCATAATTGACGAAACCTTCCCACTGCAGAGGACATGTCCTGAGTCCGGGGGACTTAATGTGCAGGCTTCTCTCTCAGTAGCTCCCAGGAGCTGCACTGGGAACAGCTGTGTCTCAGAAACCTGCTGCCTCCCAGCTTGTAATGACCAGGGTCTTTCTTCTGTCTTTACTTTCCTTCCTTCCTTTCCCTTACCTTCTCTGCTCCTCCTTTCTTCTGTTAAGGTGTCGGAGACAGGGCCTGACATGTGGGGTGAATTTCCTCCTCATCCACCCTGCCAGAGGCAGGTGTTCAGTATGTGCTAAGGAGAAGTTAAGGATCTATGAGTTTGTCAGCCTGGGCGCTCCCTTCCCGCCTTCAGCTACCAGCCACAGAGAGGCGTCCAGGTGAATGAGAGCACCTGGTTCTCTACACAGAGGCGGGACACAGCTGTGGTTGTTCATTCAATGGGGGGGAGGGTAGATGCTCCTGCTCCCCATCTCTCTGTTTCTGTCCTAGGCTCATAAACAGCATTATCTTGGACACCTCACAGCTGTCAAATCTTGCTGTTTCTACCTCCACAACATCCCTCACACTTGACCACTTCTCTCCACTCACACAGCCGCCATCTTTAGATCAGGGCCTCATCACCTCTCAACAGCTCCTCATGGGCCTCCCTGCCTCCAATCTTCCCCCGCTCTGGTCCATCCTCCAAAATCTTTTGTCTTAATTGCAGATCTGACCATGTGACTCCCCTACTCCACCAGGGCCTCCCTGTTGCCTTTAGGGTAAAGAACAACATGCTCTCTTGAGTTTTTCAATCCCAAGGTGTCCTGAGCTCAGTCTACTAACCCAGCTTCCTTGGACTGTGCTCCCCTCCCATTGCTCTGTGGTCCCTCCTAAGCGGCCTTCTCTTTGTTCCATACTCCTTTTTGTGGGTCTCTGCACTGGAAGACACACACAAGGGGTGGGTACCTCTGGGATTCCCTCTCTTCCTTCAAGCTGCACTGGGGCCCTTCCTGACCCCCCAACCACCGGGGCCTTCCCTTCCCATCTATCTCCTAATTGCCTGCTTTTTAAATATTGAGATTTCTCCACTCTGTATTTATGCTGTCTCCCCACTACGAGGTGAGCTTCTTGAGAGCATGCACAGTTCCTGACACATAGTAGGTGGTTACTAGTTAATTGATTGATTGATGACTAGATGAAGGAAACACTTCCATTCTCCTTCCGATGTGTCCTGGTACCAGATGAGCTTCACAATGATGTGGAAATCTGGTTCTGTGAATAGCCTGTTCCGGTGCGGAGCCACCCCTGGGCTGCCCCAGGCTTTGCTGGGTTTCCCTGCCTGGCTGGGGGCCGGTAGATGCTACTCAGCAACAACCCTTCTGCTGTCCAGGGATCAGCTCTTTACCAGCAATCAGTCAATGCGCATTTATCAGGTACCTTGCCTTGCGCAGGACGCTATGCTAAGCACTGGGGATGTGAAGAAAGGCAAATGCCAGTCCTAGCCCTTTCCCCCAAGCAGCTTACGCATTAATGAGGCAGACCCAGGCACATACAACTACACAGTCACGGCAGGATAGATGAGACTGGTCTTAGAGGGAAAGCTGGGAAAGGCTTCTCATGGGAGGTGGGACTTCAGAGGAAGCCGGGAGGCAGAAACCAGGGAGGCCCAGGGTTCCAAGTATGGCGGACAGCCAGAGAAAATACCCAGGAGGTGGGATGGCTCACGTGGGCTACAGCCACTGTCGCGGGATTGTAGCAAATGTGAGAAAGCTGAAAAGGGAGGAAGGGCTTGAAAAGCCAAAGGGAGGAATTTGTATTGTATCCTGGAGGGAATAGGGAGCTACCAGAGCCCACTGAGTAGAGGGGTGCCATGATCCAACTCGTGCTTTAGAAAAATCCCTTTGGTGGCTGAATGGAGGATGGCTGGGGTGAGGAGAGATGGAGGCAGGCAGACCCCTCAGCATCTACTGCAGCGGCCCAGAGTGAAGGGGTGGGGGTCTGCAACCAGGGTGAGGCAGTGTCCCCAGAGAGAAGGGGCTATGACTTGGAAAGGGGAGGGGGCGGGGAGATGAGAGAGAGGGGGGAGTCCAAGTGGACTCCTGGGGGAGCTGGAGGGATGGGAGGATGGGTGTGCTGTCAACACTCCTTTGGCCAGAAGCACCCACTAAACACGTTAAAGACCACCTAAAGACCATCCACACTTTTTAGACCACCCAGAAACATTCTATTTCACCGTCTACACTTAAAAGCAAGGCCTTTGTCTTTTGACTGATAAGCCGATGCATAACTGGGATAACTGAAACACAATGCATCCTGGGAATAGAGACAGGAAAGGGGCAAATAGAAGGTCTCCTGATAATGTCCAATCCTCTTGTGTTCTAGGGGCTGAGCATCTGGATTGTGTGAGATAGGAGGGAGTGGAAAACCATCATGATTATTGGAATGTGTGTTTCAGGTTTACGAAACACTTTTTACAAAGATGAACTCATTTGGTCCTCACAACATCCCTAGGAGGGGGTGCTGCTATCACCCCCATTTTCCAGATAAGAAAACTGATGCTGACAAAGATGACATCTTGGCCAGGTCCCACAGGTATGAGTGTGGATGGACACTTGGGCTCTTCTGACTCCAGATCACTCCACCTCCTGTGCCACCTGGCTGTGTCTGCTTTCCAATCCTTCCTTCAGTGGCTAAATTATGGAACAAGGGAGAGAAAATCAATGTTTTCCACAGCAGAATTTAGTGAGCCCTTTCATTTAGTTTCTAAAAATATCACAACCGATGCACAGCAAGCTGGTCTGTGTTTAGCACATTCATGGCATCTCCTTCAGGGAAAGATGACTGAATACATTTGGGGAGTGTATATATAGACAAAGGGCCCAGGTGTGAGTTGAATATGAGGGATGATATCTAAAAAATAAAATTAAGGGGTGAGAGAGAGGAATGCACTGGGAGAAAGAGAAAGGGAGGGGTAGAATAAGGTAAATTATCTCACATTAAAAAGGCAAGAAAAAGCTTTTACAATGGAGGGAAAGAAGGGCGAGGTGAAAGGGAGTGAGTCAACCTTACTCTCATCAGAATTGGCTCAAAGAGGAAACACACTCAACTGGCTATAGAAATTTATCTTACCCTATAGAAAAGTAGGAGGGAAAGTGAATAAGAGAAGGGGGCATGACAGAAGAGGGGGAGGATTGGGGGAGGTAGTAATAAGAAGCAAAACCTTTTTGAGGAGGGACAGGGTGAAAGGAGAGAGAATAGAATAAGCAAGAGGTGAATAGGATGGAGGGAAATGCATTTATCAATTGTAACTGAAAATAAAATTTGAGGCAAGTTTCTCTGACAAAGGCCTCATTTTTCAAATGAGAACTGAGTCAAATTTATAAAAATAAATCATTTCCCAATTGATAAATGATCAAAAGATATGAACAGTTTTCAGATTAAGTAAACAAAGCTATCTATATCCCTATTGAAAAAAAATGCTCTAAATCACTATTGATTGTAGAAATGCAAATTGAAACAATTCTGAGGTACTACCTCATACCTATTTGATTGGCCAATAGGACAGAGACGGTAAATGACAAATGTTGGAGGGGATGTGGGAAAAATGAGACATTAATTCATTGTTGATGAAATTGTGAACTGATTCAACCATTCTTTAGAGCAATTTGGAACTATGCCTAAAGGGCTATAGAACCATGCATGCCCTTTGACCTAGCAATACCACTGCTAGGTTTGTATCCCCCAAAAGATAAAAAAGGCAAAAAGGAAAAGGACCTATATGTATGGAATATTATATGTATATAGTAGCAGATCTTTTCTGGTGGCAAAGAATTGGAAATTGGGGATGCCCATCAATTGAGGAATGGCTGAATAATTTGTGCTATGTGTGTGTGATGGAATACTATTGTGTTATAAGAAATGATGAGCAGGATGCTCTCAGAAAAACCTGAAAAGGGGCAGCTAGGCAGCAGATAGAGCACCGGCCCTGAAGTCAGGAAGACCTGAGTTCAAATCTGGCCTAAGACCAAACACTTGACACTTACTAGCTGTGTGACCCTGGGGAAGTCACTTAACCCCAATTGCCTAAAACCAAACAAAAAAAAAAAAAGAAAAACCTAAAAAGACTTACAAGTGAACAAAGTACAAAGTACTTTGCTGTGTACCAAGTAACAGCAATATTGTAAGATGATCAGATGTGGATGACTTAGCTCTTCTCAGCAATCCAATGATCCAAGGCAACTGTGAAGGACTCGTGCTGAAAAATGCTCTCCATCTGCAGAGAAAGAACCGATGGAGTCAGAATACAGACCAAAGCATACATTTTTTACTTTATATTTCTTGGGTTTTAAAATTTTGTTCTGTGTTTTCTTTTACAACATGACTAATATGGAAGTATGTTTTGCATGACTACACATGTATAACCTATATAGAATTGTTTGCCTTCTCAATTGAGGAAAGTGGGGAAGGAAAAAGAGAGAGAATTTGGAACTCAAAGTTTTAAAAATGAACGTTAAAAATTGTTTTTACATGAAATTGAGGAAAAATAAAATACTGGAAAAAAAGACTTGTTGGGGCACCATGCTTACCCCTTCCCTCCCCTATGTGGATTTATCCAAGCAGTTCTGGCTCTATGCTGTCCAAACAATCTTCTCACAAAATGGGTCGAGCTTGGGCCAATCCTCTTGGTAATGGTTATCTCCCTCAAGAACACTCTAGTAGTCATTGAGGACTCCTCCCCTCACCTGATCAACTCTAACCAGAAGGACCTAGGACCTCCAGACCTGGAATTTACAGGGTTTCCTCTAAGCCTCATTGTTGGATACATACTCATCCACCTAAGACCAAGGAAGAAGAAATACAAACAAGGTAGCTCCCAAACTGTTTGCTTAGTCAGGGGGCATGGCCCTTATGCCATGTTCTTATGGCTTCACGGTGGCCAGGGTGGAAGATAGGGTCACTCCTCTCCTCTTCAAAGTCTTGACAGGACCTGAAGCCAAAAAGGAGGAGGATTGACAAGGTGGGATCACCCCCTACCCCTTCAATATCCACCAAAGTCACCAGCTCTTCTTGTTTATTAACTAATTAATAATGAGATTGGCTTAGTAGCTCAAAGCACAAAGCCCAACAATGCCAGGGCAGCAAAGAAGCTAATTATCTCTAAAGGGCCTGAGAGCTGAGTCACCTCATCCCTGGAAGTTTCCAGTTCAACTCCCACTAGAGTGGTGTTCAGTACATGCCTGTTGAATGGATGAATGCTCCTGGCTCTCTCACAAGTGAGCTATGTGGCCTTTGGCAAATCACTGAGCCTTTCTTTCTATGCCAAAGTGATTTCATTTATAAAACAAGATAGAAGTGGACAAGATGACTTATAAAGCTGATGCCTACAACTCTAAATTCTGTGACTTCTAATAAAAAAAGACTTGCTGCTTATCTGAGAGAGTGAGGGAGAGATGGAGAAGGGGGCAGAGATGGGGAGAGAGGGAACGAGGGAAGGAGAGGGAGAGGGAGTGCGGAAGAGACAGAGAGAGAGAAATAGAGAGAGACAGAGACAGACAGACAGAGATAGAGACAGAGAGAGACAGAGGGAACTCTCTGCAAGGGCCATGGGAGTTGAACAAGCCTGGTCTTTCCCTTCTGTTTGCTCAAGGTGGAGTTTTCTGACAACTACTAGACCCTCCAGGTAGTGACAGGTAGCCAAACGTCAGTCCTTCAGGGTGGCCCACCGAGTTCAAGGCTTGTCTGGCTCCCGGCTTTTCTTCACTCTGTCTCCACCTATCCCTGGGCCATTTCACTGATCATTAGCATCCACAAAAAGGTTCAAGCAAATAAAGACAGCAGAGGGTAAGCCCCTCCTTTGTAATAGATGACTGACATGACTACAGTGTTTACAGACTTGCTTCTACATGGCTTGGAGTGATGAGAATTGATTTTCATGTACAAATAAGTCGAACTCTCCCCACCCCCTGAATAAACACCATCCGAAACAAGGCAAGGCCCTAAATTCTGAATTACAAGTAACTTTTCCTCCTTTGATTAGGGGTAGTCTCACAGCAGCAGCCCTGATCATTCAATTGAATCAACCATGAGACACATAAATTCTATGGGCCAACCAAGTCAGTAAACATTTATTAAGCATCTACAATGCACCAGGCACTGTGCTAGGCACTGGAAATATAAAGACAAAAATTAAACAGTCCCTGCCCTCAAGGAGTTTCCATTCTACCAGAAGGAAACAACATGTTTACTTACAATGAGTAAATTTAAGTTAAACACAAAATAAAGACAAAGTAATTGGGAGAGTGGAGATGCTAAATGTGGGGTGATCAGAGGAGGTGATCCACCCTTAGAGGAGGTGGTCCTTCTTTCCAGAGTATTTGGACTGTAGATCCCCGTTAATCTTGACTCTTGCAAATGCCTATTACTGGCCTTGGGACTCTGGCTCCATTGATGGGATTGAGGAAGGGTTGAAATCAGTCCTATGGAATAGCATTCCAAGGCCAAGGTCCACACTGGCTAGGCATCTCACCTCAATTGTCCCTGTCTCTCAGGGCCAAGGAAAGGCAGGCTCTTCTCAGGTTTTCCGAGCCCCATGAGTGCACAGGGAGCTGCAGCAGGGATGGAGTCACTTGGATCCAAACTTGCTTCACCCTTCAGGCATTCTGAGCTTGTTTCTATTCACCAGTCACTGAAGAGGAGAAACATAACTCAGATTTGGGATGGTTTGCTTGTTTCTTTTTGAGCAGAGGCTGTGTCCTGGAGGGGAGAGGAATCCTCGACTTTCTCTGAGTCAGGTCCAGGTCTGCTTTGTTCCTAAGAGCACAAGGCACATGGGGAACAAGGAGATGGATGTGGCTTGGCCAGACCTCAAAGCGCTTAAGGAGCTGAAACCCAAGCAAAAGGGGATGCCCAGGTGGCATTCTGATACCACACAGAATGGAGTCCAGGCTGCAGGAGGGGTGCACAGACATACTTTGGGCACACCCAAAAGGGTGAGGGCTCTTCCAGAAGGGGCCATCAGAGGAGGCTTTGTGGATGTAGCATTTGAAGAGGGAGGGAAGAACAGGTAGGATTTTGACCTTTAGCAATGGGAAGGTGAGGTCATCCTCAGTGGAGAGTACTATGTGAAGCCATGTGCAGAGGTCAGGAACTACGGTGCCTATTCAAGAGATAATGAGGGATCTGGAGTGAAGGCAAAAGAAGGGAATGAACAATGCATTTTTCCAGAGTTGAGTATGTTAGGGCTATTTTACAAACAACAAGGTGATGGTGAGGGCTGGGTCATGGATGGATAAGACTGGTCACAGGTCATGTGTGGGCTCCATGGCATCACAGCCTCCAGCAGATCCCTTCCAATAACTTTAAGGGGCACTGACAGCATGTTTCCAATACTTTTGGCACATGAAAGAGTTTTCTTTGTGGCTGTAAACAGATGGCTGTGTTTTCAGATTGCTTCATTCTCTTACACTCTCTGCATGTGGGCTGTCACTCTCCTCCTTCCCCTCACAGCTCCACTGCCTGACAGCAAACATTCCCAGGAAGGGGGTGTCAATTCAGCACATACTGCTGGAGATCATAGGATCTCAGACTGGGGAGAGCCTTCAGAAGCCAGCTAGCCCAGCCTTTACCCCAAGGTCCAACAAGCTGCCGTCCAGCCTTTGCTTAAAGGGCTCCAGGGAGTCCTTTGCATGGATCCCTCTTGTTGTAAGGATGCCTACCTGCCACCATTGCTCCTAGTCCTTCCCTCTGGGGCTCAGAAGAACAAAACTACTCCTTCTGAACACGATGGCCCTTCAGATACTTGAAGATAGGTATCAAATCAATGGCCCTGGGGTCTGGTGCATATGCTCAGTACCTAGGACAGCGACTCTCCTCCAGAAGCTGGGGGCTTTGACCTGTAAGAGAAAGACTGTGGGGCATGTGTAGACATTTGGGTAACTGGTTCCAGTCTCCTAACCCTGCAGTAAGTGCACTGCTCTGTTATTGGCTGCAGACATTTTCTGCAATGGCCGCCATCACGTTCTTCTCTTGGGCTGCCTTCCAGTGACGTGACTCCCCACTCCCAGCTTCCAGGAGAACCAAAGGTCTTGGGGGGAAGCCATGGTGTCTTCTCCCTCCTGAGGCCCTGAATCCTTATGAAAAGGCCTCAATTCCTGCCTCTGGTTGTTTCCCTTCTGTGCTTCTGACCTTGAGAGTCTGAAAAGTCAGGAAGGTTGTCCTGGATTTCTAGAACCAGCAGAGCATCACTGTTCCTCACAACAATCTGGTAAGTAGGTGCTATTGTCATCCCCATTTTTCAGATTGGGAAACTGAGGCAGCTGGAGGTTAAGAGACTTGCCCAGGATCACATAGACAGTGACTGAGGTCATATTTGAACTCAGGTCTTCCTGACTCCAGGCCTAGCAGTCTATCCACTGCACCTGCCTCTAATTAACCCCACAATCTCTGACTCTCAATCTAATGCTTTTCCCCCCTACATAGTGCTATCCTCAGCTCTTTTAATCATTCCTTATATGGTCTTCACACTGGTGTAAGAGCCCTAACTCTTGAGTCAGAGGATCTGGGTTCCAATTCTATCTGATGCTTACTGCTTGTGTGACATGATCTACTAATGTGTTTCTGTGTTTGTTTTAATGGTAACTGAGCTGTCCACACAGAGAGAGTCATTTCCCTAAAGCTCAAAGGTCTCTGGGAGCAACCAATGACCCCTGTGGTGAAGAGCAACATCCTAGCTGTGAAAAAAGCTTTAGCACAATGACCTGTGTTCTCCATCAATGGAGAAGGATTTTTAGAGGATTAAATGTTCCTGTGATAGCTGCTGGGCCCTTTCAAGGAGTCTTCTATTCACGTCCAGGGAGAGGTCTGTCTCTCCTTCGCCTTTGGTGTGGCAGCCAGCTTCCATCTGGCTGCACAGGACTCAGACTCCTCAGCACCCTTGAAGGGAAGAGCTCCACCCCCAGCTTCGGCTCATCATTTCTCTGCAGTGTCTTTTTGAGTGTGTCCCCCCCATATGATTGCAAACATTAAGGTTAGGACTGTCTATTTTGTATTGGTATTCCAGCACTTAGCACATTGCCTGGCACATGGTAAGTGCTTAATAAATATTTGTTGACTGACTGATGTGCGCAGCACATGCCTTGTGAATGGGGAGATATGTGTGGGCTACCTTGGCCATTGAAGGAAATGCCCCACACCACTTGTCCGTGCAATGCCAGCATGCATCATATGAAGAGAGGACATTGGGGCAGCTCTAATGACCTCGTGTCCCCTTTGTGGCAGAACCAGGAAGGACCATCCTAAAAGTGCTAAGTGCACACATGGCGTTGTTGAGGCCAAACGCTGAGCTAAGCACTGGGGACATAAAGACATGGTGAACTAAAGCTCTAGCTTGTTAAGTGTTGGTATCTTCAGTTCCCAACACAGCCTTTACCAAGCACCTCTGGTGAGGCCAGCGCCGTGCTCTGTCTGCAGGGCATCCAATACAATCATACAAAGCTAAGGTCTTCTAGCCAGAAGGGGCTATCAGAGAATCCCAGCAGTTCCAACTTCAAAGGGCCTTAGAGCTCATCCCACTCCCCCATTTTCCATATGGGGAACCACAGCTTAGAGAGGGAAAGACTGGCCACTGAGTTTATCCAATCCAAGCCCTTGTGTAAGGCCCAAAGCCACCAGCACCTTAGTGGGAAAAAAAGGATAGAAATCTGAGTCTTCTCAGTTATTTCTCTTCTTGAGTAAAAGACCCAGAAGAAGCTTAAGCAAATCCCTCAGGAAACAAATTCCTTGACTCCCTTTTATGAGATCCTTACCATGTGTGGCCTTAGTCAGGCAGGTGTGTTCCTACAAGGAAACCCAGCCCAGGACTTTGCCTTGATCAATGAGAGGATAATAAATGTTTGTGAAAATGTTGACATATACACATGATTGGGGGGGGGGTAGGGGTAGGCAAACATAAATTCACCAGGAAGTATAGAAACAATTCAATGCAATTTGCCCACCATGGGCAGCAGCCAGAGAAGGAATCCACAGATGGAAGAAGCTGGAAGCAGAGACAATACTTGATGGCTGTTCATTATTCTAGGTGAGATGTGATCAGGTCCTGAACTCCAAGGTGCCTATGTGAGCAGGCAGAAGAGATGTCTGGGGGCAGAATCAAAGAACTTGACAACTGATTCAATATGGGAGATGAAGGAAAGTCATGAGTAGTGGCTGACTCAATCAACCGATAATGAACATGCATTCTCCCTGGACTATACTAGTCACTGAATGGACAGACAGAAGTGACTCCAAGGTTAAGAACCCAGGTGACTGGAAGTGTAGTGATGCCCTCATCAGATATAGGAAAATGTGAAGAAGGGGCAGGTTTAGTGAGAAGATCATGGAAACAATTTATATGACACCTATTATGTGCTGAGTGCTTTTAAAAATATTATCTCATTTGATCCTTACAAAGAAACTGAGGCAGATAAAGGATAAGTGAATTGCCCAGGATCACAGAGCTAGTAAACATCTGAGGTCAGATTCAAACCCAAGTCTTCCTGACTGCAGGTCCAGCACTCTATCTATTGCACCACCAGCTGCATCTCAATGATGTGTTCTGCTTTGAACCTGAGGAGAAAGGAGGGTCATGAGGGTGGAGGCAGAAGAGGGTAACCAAGAGGAGTGGAGGGCTAGCAGGACCACAAGCCCCAGAGAGCTCCATAAGAATGAGGACATTGGATTTGACCATTCAGAGAGTGGTGATCATTTTGGAGAGAGTAGGGTCTGTTGAGTGGTGAAGTCAGAAGCTAGATTACAAGGGGTTGTCAAGTGAATGTTAAATGAAGTAGAGGCAGCAAGTGTGGATGAATTTCTCCTGGCCTTTGGCTGTGAAACATGGGAGAGAAATAGGAAGATCGCCTGAGGGGATGGGATGGCCAAGGAAAGAATTTTTAAGTGAGGGAGAGATCTGAGCATATCTCTAGGCAATGGGGAAGGAGCCAAGAGATAGGCAACAATGAGGATGATTGAGAAGAGAGAACCCAAGGTTCTAGGAGCACAGATCCAGAGCTGGAAGGACCTTAGAGGTCACTGTGTCTGACTCACTCATTGTACAGATGAGGAGGAAACAGGCCCATGGAGTGGAATTGACTCACCCAGAGTCACCTAGAAAGTCAGTCAATGCATCTTCAAAAGTCTGATGATGGAAAATGCTATCCACATCCAGAGAAAGAACTATGGAGTCTGAGTGCAGATCGAAGCAGGCAATTTGCTCTTTTTTTGTTCTGTTTTGTTTTGCTTCTTCTTTTTTGTGGTTCCTCCCATTGGTTCTAATTCTTCTTTACAACATGACTAATGTGAAAATATGTTTAATAGGAATGTATATGTAGAGCCTGTATCAGATTGCATAGGAGGGAGGTGGAGAAAATTTAAAACTGAAAAGCTTATGGAAGTGAATTCAGATGAGGGTGAGGAAAGAGCAGGGCTCTCCCCACAGGGAAATGGCATGAACCATGAAGGCAGGAATGTAGAAGGCATGGCAGGAGGGCAGTCAGCAGACCAGGCGGGTGGAGGAGCAGACCAGACAGGAGGAGGAAGAGGAACACCAGAATCCTGGAATCCAAAGGCTGGAAGGGCCTGAGGGAACATTTAGTCCAACCCATAATGTTAGTGGAGATAAGGAGATAAGGCAAAAAAATTGGCTAGAAACCAGGATATGAATGACTTCTGATGCCAGGCAAGAAGTTTGGACTTTAGCCTCTAAATAACAGAGAGCTGGGGATGATGTAAAACAGTAAGAGGGAAATTAAGTCAGTAAATAATGAAGGGTCAAAAGCAGGTGTGGGGAACCTGCAGCCTCGAGGCCACACTTGGCCCTCTAGGTCCTCAAGTGCAGCCCTTTGACTGAATCCAAACTTCACAGAACAGATCCCCATAATAAAAAGATTTATTCTGTAAAACCTGGACTCAGAGTAGTGCCTGGCATATAAAGGCCCCACCCCTGGCCTAGCCCAACCCCCTTGTCTTGTCATGTATAATGATAACTCACATTCTAGAATGCTACCAGGTTGATAATTAGCCCTGGGGTGTGGATGACCTGGCATTATTGTCCCATTTTACAGATGAGAAAACTGAGCTCTAAGAGTATAAAGTGATGGCGTGCTCGGGTGCCTGTGTTTGGATCCCAATTTCTCCTTGGCCTCAGAAATCTTTGCCACCTTGACTTACAGAATGCTTGAGTCTGTGAATTCATTCCAGACAACCGCATTCTATACTCCAGTCCTTGAGGGGTCTAATCCTCTCAGACAGCAACAAAAGGACTTGCTAGTGTGCATGAACCACAACTGGGACCCTTAGCTTCTTTTTTTTTTTCTTTTTGCAAGGCAACTGGGGTTTAGTGACTTGTCCAGGGTCACACAGTTAGCAAGTGTTATGTGTCTGAGGCCGGATTTGAACTCAAGCCCTCTTGACTCCAGGGTCAGTGCTCTATCCACTGTGTCACCTAGCTGATCCCCGGCTTCTTGAGGCTTCTTCAAACTCTAACCATGAGAGTTCAACAATCCTGACTCTCCTCAATAATTCTTCCCTAGGACGGTGGCATCAGGGAGACCAAACCACGAGGACGACTTGGTAAGACTTTCCCCTTTCACTGATTCCTTTTGGTTTCAGAATCAAAAAGAGAAAGACTTGAAAGAGGAAAGAAATGAGAATGACATTGCCCTACCCCCACTAACAGACACAGATGCACACACACGCACACACACGCACACACACACAAACACACGTATGCACACACCTACGCACACACACATATATGTATAACCTGCCTATGTATCTGTCAACATGTTGCATTCCCTTAGTAGAGTATGAGCTCCCTGTGGGCAGGGCCTTCTTCACTTCTGTACCTGAATCCTCAGTGCCTAGCACAGAGTGGTGCCTGGCATCTAGCAGGCGCTAAAGGAATGCTTATTGGATTGGAGTAGACTAGGGATGGGAACATGACTTTTCTTGGAAAGTTCCTCAGCAAATCCGCTGTTATCCCTGTGCACTCCATAGGAAGGTCCTGGAACACTCACTAGACTATTGGGTTGTTAGTTTTGTCTTTGGAAGCCCAATGACTATCATAGTTCTAAGTAGGCAGTTAATAAATGCTTATGCATTGACAGATTGATCTTCTCCAGATAAACTTCAATTGGAAGCTGATGACCACCCTTAGAACCCCCGGACTTGGTTCTTCTGGACCAGGTGTGTCTTGAGCTCATCAGAAACAGACTGTGTTCTCTTACCCTCCCCTACTCACCTTGGCTTTCAGCTCCGTAATGACCACACGCTGTTCTTTTCAGTCCAGATATTATTCTCCTTGGAAGAGAAAGCAAATGGACAATAAGCATTGAGTTCTGCCTTCAGACGAAAGGTTTTCTTTTTTTCTTTTTACTTCCTCTAGGAAAAATATTTCCAATTATTTCAACTGACCATCACACAGTTCACTTTTTGGTTCCCACGCCACCCCAGTTTGACAGTAGGACTTGACTGAACAAATCAATCAGTTATTCACCTGTCTTAGTCCTGACACCTTCGTTGGGTGAGAACACATCTTTGGGGTGTGCGCTTGGTGTGAACACAATCTCTAAGGGGCAAAAGGAAATCTCTTTGAATCGGTTGAGGGACTGTCTCCTAATGTCTTGTAGTTAACCAGGAAACAAAATAAAGCAGCCACACTTTTGTCATCCACATCTCATTCTGAACTTGTGTGCCTCTGGTAACGCTGTCCCATTATTAATATTGACTTGAGGCCGCATGCTGCAGAGCTTTTTAAAATCTAAGTTGGCCAGAAAGATCCCCGGGTGGCCACATTGGTCTCTTTAGCAAACTCTCTCCTTCCCCCTCCACAAAGTTGTGTCTATTTACGTCTTCAGAACTGAATTCTGGACGGTTTTCCATCCCTCTAGAGCCTACTTCCCTTGCAGAATGTCAGGTGATTGGATAGAACCATACCTTCCTCTATGACCTTCTAAATCAGCTCTCCCCAAATCTGCCACGACCACTCCAGACTTGTCTCTCCTTGTATATCACAAACTCTGATAGAATCGTCTCTTGTCCCTGAGGGTCTCATTATTTTTTCTTCAACAGCCATTTTTTTTCCTGGCTTGTTTGAATCAGGGCCAGCATAACAGGTTTCCTGGAAGTTTTCTTGCGCTGTTTTGGAGATGGAATGATTCTCTAGACAAATCACATGTTTGTTAGCTTCTATACCCTGAAGAGGAAGTGCTCTAACAAACGTCTCTTAACACAACTCAGGGATTAGCTCCAAATCCATTACAAACTCAGAAAGGCTCACGTTTTATGGATTTCATGGATTATTCAACTAAAGTAGCAATAAACATGGAAGGCCTGGTCAAGAGAGCAAATCTACACAGAGGCTCTGAAAAATGACTTGTTGAATGAGAGCAGTTACAGAAAAAAAAATACAGGAACACTAAGAGACCGTAGCAAAGACAATGACAACATAAATAGAGCACATCACAATTTATGAGATTCAGCCAAGGGAATTCTTAGAGGAAAACTTATCTCTGAATGCTTCATAAGAGGAAAAAACAAAATTAATGCGTTGTTTGCGCTGTAATAAATTGTGACATTTACACCAAAAGTTAGAATTTATTTAAATGCTCAGAGGCTGCTTTATGCCAAGGAAAGACAACCTTTTTTTTTTTTGCCTGAAAATGGCATTTTTTTTTCCCCTTGAGCTATTGGGTCCAAAGGTTTGGAGACCTGGCTGTGAAAGGGGTGGGGGTTGGAATCACAAACTTTAGAAACAAAGGGGGAGGGGGTGGGGTTTTCATATTTCATCCTCAAATTTTTGGATTATCTTCAACATCTTGTGATTTTATTTGCTCTAAGAGATTTTTGTGGGGACCCCGATTTTCAATCTTCGTTAGAAGGAACCAAGGGGACTTTGGGGAGACTAGGATGCCCTTCCTCTTCTCAGGAAGATAAAAGGACTTGAGAAACCCCTCCGGGTCCCACCAAATTCTGGGTGAAATGCTGAAGGGGCTGCAGACAGTGAAGAGCAGAAGTTCCAAGCGTCTGTCTCTCTCAGGTTCCCCAAGGATGCTCTGGGCACTCACTGGACCATCTTCGTAGAACAGGAGCTCCCTGAAGGCAGGGAGTGTCTGTCTTTGCATCCCTAGTGCTTGGCACAGTGTCTGACACATAATCAGCATTTAATGAATGCTGTGACTGAGCAGACTTCCTCTTTCCTTCCTCCCTTCCACCCTTCCTTCCTCTCTTTTTCTCTTTCTCTTTCTTCCTTCCTTTTTCCTCTCTTCCTTCCTTCTCTTTTTCTTTCTTTTCTTCCTTCCTTCCTTCCCTCCCTTCCTTCCCTCCTTCCTTCCCTCCTTCCTTCCCTCCTTCCTTCCTTCCCTCCTTCTCCTTCCTTCCCTCCTTCCTTCCCTCCTTCCTTCCCTCCTTCCTTCCTTCCCTCCTTCCCTCTTTCCTTCCCTCCTTCCTTCCCTCCTTCCTTCCCTCCTTCCTTCTCCTTCCTTCTTCCTTCTCCTTCCCTCCTTCCTTCCCTCCTTCCTTCCTCCTTCCTTCCCTCCTTCCTCCTCCTCCCTCTTCCTTCCTCCTTCTTCCCTCCTTCTCCTTCCTTCCTCCTTCCCTCCTTCCTTCCTTCCTTCCTTCCTTCTTTCCTTCCTTCCTTCTCTCCCTCCCTTCCCTACTTCCCTCCTTCCCTCCCTCCCTCAACATTCCCCTTTAATCTCCAGGATGTAGGCCATACAAGCACAGAACCTCGTGGACTCCTGGACTGTTACTCCTTTGGCCTTTCTGTCCCCAGTACAGAAATAAGAAGTGGAGCTGGACGTGGGGGTTCATTAGTACGAGGGTGTCCTGGGGGAGAAGCACCCTCTGCCAGTGCAGCCTGGCGGCTCCTCTGCACCTCATAATGCCACGAAGCTACCTGCAGCCTGGGAAAACTATGTACTCCACTTCATTCAGCCAGCCTTTATTAAGCGCCCTGGGGGACGGCACTGGCAGCGAGGGGAGAGGATGAGAAATTTTCTGAAAAGCGTTAGAGACATCAGCCTGCGAGAAGGGGACAGAGGACTTCTTAGGGGAGGGGGTGCGATCCACTGGAATGGCCACAACACTGGTTTGGGCAACAGAGGGTCTGGGTTCAAATCCCACCACAGATGTTGACTGCTAAACTGCCTTTTGGTCCTTCCCTTTCTAAATGCTCACTGGCGATCCCTTTAGCGATACTTTTTAGAATCTGGCCAGGAATTCACTTCAGACTCATTGACCTAAAACGTGAATATTTCAGTCCCTCTTCTTTGGTGTTTCACACTGGCCTTGATTCATTGAAACTGAAGCATTGTGAAAGGCGTCATGACCAGCAGCGCGGTCTCCACCCGTGTTCCACAGAACTCTGGCGCCCAGGGGGTCATTTTCTTATTAACAGCTCTATTTAGTGATAGCTATTGTATATTTGCCCTGTAAAATAAATCGAGCACATCAGTGAATTTTACAAGGTATCCTTGAAGTGAATTAAAGAAAATTGAACGGAGCAGAGACTCAGGGAAAGGGAGAGAGGTAGACAAGGCATCGTCATCTCTCCTCCCCCTCCCCACTCCATGATCAAATTATGTATCCACGGTTCTCTTGAAACTGAACATCAACAAAGAATTCAAAACTTTTCCTCATGTTCCAGTGCAGGGAAAGGGGAAGGCGTTGTGGTCAAGATGAGGAAGAAATGAGGCATTGCTGAAAAGCTAGGAAGTGCAGGTCTGTGGGCAGCATCAGCAGCACTGCCATCATCTTCTGCACTGGCTGTTGGGGAGGATGCTTCTTGGTGCTTTCCCCCTGAAGCCACAGCAGGGCTGTGGCCCTGGGTCCCGCCTGCACCCCAGCCTAGGGCTGGGCATGGGAGGCAAAGAGCAGGGTCCTGGTGAGGCAGGGCAGGGGGCAGGTACCTTCATGGAGGTCCAGGCTGGGGTCCTCCTTGTGGTTTGGATTTCCCCATTGAGTGTGTTTGTATTTGTGGAGGAGGCCCTGTAAACCTGGAGGAAATAGTCTATGGCTAACAGAGGAATTTCCTTTGGATGAACAATGCCTGTGGTGGGCTCTTCCTGAATGCTGAAATAATGAGGCAGACATGGAATTTTTGCTCTCATTTATTTAACCAAGGGTATGGAACAAGAGAGTCGGTCGATGAACACTTATTAAATGCCTCCTCTGTGCCCAGCACTGTGCTAGGCTCTGGTGATACAGATATGAAAAAAAAGACAGTCTGCCCTCAAGAAGCATACAATCTAATGGAGAGTATGGATCCTGCTGTGGAGGTGCTCATGGTGGTACCTCACGAAGAGGCTGGTGGTCAGTTTTCTGGGTCTTATTTGGGACCATGGGGATGGGCATGGCTAGGACCCCTCCTGAGCAGCCTGCATGAGGTGGGCTTTCTTCAAACCTGGGCAGCCAGTGGGAGAACCTTGTATAGGGTGACCTTCCTTGTCCCTGAGTAAACCTGACCACTTGAATGCCAGCTGATAGCTTGGGCAGGGCTGGCTGCGTACTGTGAGATGCGGGGCATTCTGGTGAATTTCCTGGAAAGCTCACATATGAAAATTTAGTCTGAACTGGAGGTGGTCATCTCTGAGAATTGCTCCACCCCTGTTCCCTTCCTCTCAAGAGCTCTGTGTCCTGTGTTTGAAATGAGAAAAAAAAAAACCTGGGAAGCTCATCCACTGTGGCTTTGAGCATCCGTTTGCCCACAGACGACCTTGGACTTGGCACAGCTCATACTGTAGGACCCATGTGGGGGTGCAGGTGGCAGCCCCAGGTCCCAGGCCAGAGTTCCTTCCATTACCTACCCCACCTTACTCCACCGCAGTCCTGAAGTGGCAGCTTCATGCCTCCATTCTTTAGGGCTTGGCCTGAGATCTGACCCCTCAGAGAAGCCAGACCTGGTACACTGAGAAGAGAGTGACCTTAGGTTCCCTTGCTCCCGTCCTGTGGCTTAGATGCTGCTGAGTGCCCACCCCACCAGGCCAGGCGCCTTCCCCCGTCCAGATTATCAGATGGCTTTTCTGTCCCTGGACTCCTCCACACCTTCTCCCAGTCACTTGTGTTTAATTAAGGCTTCCAAGAAACCGAGCTGCGTCTGACTCCGTGCCCCTCTTCCCTTCTCCAGTGCATGGCGATTCCTCTCGTTTTCCTTTCTGGAACTGTGTACAGTCAAGGGAGGAGAGGAAAGTCAGAAGTCAGGCGCCGTTTCTGAGACCCGGGCGGTAGGGACTGGATTAGGGGGTAACTGGCTCCCTCCTTGGGGCCCAGGATGCCGAGCCTGGGGCAGGAAGAGGGGAGCAGACAAGCGCCCTGGAGAAAGTGGTCTCCCACCACGGTGGGCCCCATGTCCCTCCAGAGATTCTGGAAGTCAGAGCAGCAAGAGTCTCTAGGGCACAGCGGGGGCACCCAGAAGCATAGTGTGATGATGCTATTCTGTGTTTCTCATGCAGACAGGAAGCCTGCCTGTGGTTTCCTGCGACTGGCAGAAGCCTCTTGAACAGACAGCCAAACCCCTAGGTGACCCAGACATTAGGGACTCATCTGCCCGCCCCAGCTCTCCAAGGCAAGCAGGGTTTTAGCCAGAACTCAGGGCTGAGGCTATGGGCATAAGGGGGCTTAGCAGGGCAGAGGGTTGTTAAAGACCCACCATCTACTGCAAAAGTATTCCCAAACCCAGCCTGGAGCCCAAGAAAGGGAAAAGACACAAGGATCATGAAAGCTCAAAGCTGGAAGGGACCACAGAAGCCATCCAGGCAAGCCCCTCCCCCAGCCGAAGCAAACACAAAGCCCAGTGAGGGAAGCTGGGCCGTGCTAATTTGGTTTACTTTGCACGCACGCTTGCTAGAAGAGTTTTTAAAATTAGTTCATCAGTTTCATTCCAATGAGAAACAAAGTAGTTGTTGGCTTCACGTGCAATTTCTGTTTTGAAATCCAATTAAGATATTTGTGTTGTTCGGTTATTTTCAGTCGTGTCTGACTCTCTGTGACCCCGTTTGAGGTTTCCTTGGCAGAGATACCGGACTGGTTTGCCCTTTCCTTCTCCAGTTCATTTGACAGAGGAGGAAACCGAGGCAAACAAGGTGAAGTGACTTGTCCAGAGTCACACAGCTAGGAAGTATCTGAGGCTGGATTTGAACTCAGGAAAATGAGTCTTCCTGACTCCTGGCCTGGTGCTCTATCCACTATACCGCCTATTTACCCTAAGACATAAAGTTTAAGATATTTACAAGTGCAGTTGAAACAATAGGAGTCTTTTCCTATCTTCTGGTGGGAATCACTGTAATAAGGCAGACATATTGATTTCTCCTGTCTCCCTCATGACAATGCAGCTTAAGAGCAGAGAATATGTCCCATGGGTGCCCTGGGAGCTCAAAGAATGAAGCTTATAGCTTCATAGCACTTACCACCTGATGGGAAAATCTGCTGCAAAATGAGGAAGCCAAAGACTAGAGTTACAGTTGGTGGTAGATGTAGAAAGTCAAACCTGGAGGAGAGAGAGCCCCCACCAGAGTCAGTACGACTGTGAGTCACAGGATAAGAAACAAGGCTACTCCAGGGAAGAAAAACCCCAAAAGTCAGGTGAAGTCAATGAGCATTTATTAAATGCCTACTACGTGCCAGGCACTGTGCTAAGTGCTGGGATACAAAGAAAGGCAAAAGACAGTCCCTGCCCTCCAGGAGCCTACATTCTAATGGGAGAGACATCATGGAAACAACCATGTTCAAACAAGATAGAAACAGAACAAATTGGAGACAATCAGAAATAAAGCACTGCTAGCAAAAAGGACTGGGAAGTTGTCTTCTCTAGGATGGGATTTCAGCTGGGTTTTCAGGCAGTCAGAGATGAGGATAAGGAGGGAGAGAATTCCAGGCATGGGAACAGCCAGGGAAAATGAAAAGAGTGCAGAGGTGTTGTGTGAGGAGCAGCAAGGAGGCAGTGTCCCTGGATCACAGAGAACATCGGAGGGGAGAGACGGGCAAGAAAACTGGAAAGATGACGTGGGGGTGGGCTATGAAGGGCTTTGAGAGCCAAACGCAGGGTCTGCCATTTGATCCTGGAGGTGAGAGGAAGCCACGGAAGCTTACTGAATAGATGTGAGGGGGCGTGCTATCTCAGACCTGGGCGTCAGAAAGGTCAGTTTGACAGCTAAGTGGAGGATGGATGGGAGAGGGGAGAGACTTGTGGCCGGCAGTCCCACCTAGGAATGACATGATGAGGCCTTGCCCCAGGGGGGTGGCAATGCCCAAGGAGAGGGAAAGGGTCTGAGGCAGAGATGTTACTAAAGATAGAGATGACAGGACTTGATGATGATTGGATGTGAAGAGAGTGGAGTAGTGGATGACATCTGGGAGGAGCGGGTGGGTGACTGGGAGGATGGCGGTACCTGGGATGGAAGGACAATGAGTTCAGCTGTGGACGTGTTGAGTCTCAAGTGTTTGTGGGACATCCAGTTTGAGATGTACAATAGGTAGCTGAATGGAGATCAGGGAGAGGTTAGGATTGGATGGCATCTGAGACTCCTCAGCACAGAGATGGCCATTCAGCCCATGGGAGAGGATGAATTCACTGAGTGAAGCAGGAAGAGAAAGAAGAGGACTTGACCCAGGACAGAGCCCTGAAGGACACTTATGGTCAGAGGGCATGATCTGGAGGGGAATCCAGCAAAGGAGACAGAGAAGGAGAGGTCATAGAGGGAGGAGAACCGAGAGAGAGACAGAGAGAGAGAGAGAGAGAGAGAGAGAGAGAGAGAGAGAGGGTGATGAACAGTGTCAAAAGCATGAGGCTGAGAAAAGGTCCCCCAGAGGCCATTATGAAATAGTTTTATCTTCTAAGTTCCCCACTGATGGACTGGTTCTATACCAGGAACTCAAGTTGGATGACAGATCAAGGACTCCACTGTCATACTCCCGATGTCATAAGGAAGTGAGGAAAGTGTCCTGCACATTGGATGGACCCCTTGTGGTGAACTTTTGGGAGTGCCTAGATGAAAGTCACACAGGATGGGCTGTGATCTGCACTGCTGGAGAGAACTTCCCAGCCTAGGAGATCATCAATCCTTCTGAGCCTTCTGAATGAAACAAGGTCAAAGCTTAGTAGGATGTGATTATCATAAGGGGTCAATCTTCGATGAATGTTGTCCCCTCTCTTTCGGTCCCCACTTGAAATCTTGTCATTAGGGAGCCATTTCTATGTGGCTGTCTTTCTTTGTCTTGAGGGTGGGCACTGTGTTTACCTTTCTTTGTACCCTCATTGTTTAGCACAGTCCCTGGTATACAGAAAGTGTTTAATTAATATTTATTGACTCACTAACTGATCTTCTGTCTGAAGATGAGAGAAAAAATGGAAAGGCTTTGGGTGACCATGCACTGTAGACAGTTCAAATAATATTTTTGCAACTATTGTGTCAGCAGAGCCTTCAGAGCACTAGGGAGCAACCTGAAGACCTTTGACCTTTCATTTATCTGGCTTATTTGCCCCCACCCAGGTATGACTTGGCAACTTTGATATTTGGCATACTTCCAACAGTATTATGAGTATAAAATTCAATATATTTTAAAGCACTTTACATATCTTAAAGCACTATATAAGTGTTAGCTATTATCAAGGAAACTTTGGACTATTTCCTTTAATTTCCTAATTGTCACTGACCTAAGGTAAGTCTGCACCATCTGCCCCTTCCACCTCCCAATGCTCAAGGGATGTACTGTCCATGAGTCAGCCTACCTCCACAGTTTTTTGGGGAAAACATTTTCACTCTTTTCATTGGCTTGTCTGCCTTCCATCATCCTTCAAGGCAGCTGGGCAAAGTTATGTAAATCAACTTGGGTTGCTTCATGAAGATGGAAGGATGAGGACAGAGACCAGTGACTGCTGCTAACTTCTTTATAGAAGAGGAAGGGTGAAGGTTCATGTTGAAATAGCATCTTTAAATCTGGAACTTCTTTCAAAATGTAAGCTCTTAAAAAATGACATTGCTGGTAGATCAAAACAAGTGTTCAATGGGCCAGTCCACCTATGAAGCACAACATGTCCAGGCAGCAGACACTCGTTAAAGCCTTGCAAATTTCACCATAGAGAATTAACTCAGGTTTTTTATTCAGGAAATAATTTTGAATGAAGAAAACCCGAAAGGTGTGATGTGGTAGGAAACAAACAATAATTACCACCAAGAAAAAGAAACTATTGATATGAGCTCGGAACTCTTGGTGTGTAAACATGCCAGGCCAGAGCGTTTTTGTGAGTTGAGTGATGACAACCAACTGAATCAGGGAGAGGACCAAGACTGTCACCATGATAATGCCAATCATGGCAGTAATTTGATGACAACCACTGACGTGTGGTTGAGTTCTGGAGAACTGAAACAGTGATGCTGAGAGGAGTCCATGTGGATGCCATACTGGAACAGAAAAATCATGGAGAAAATGAGTGTCCCCACCAGCCAGATGGCAACACTCAAGGCTATTGCATGGCACTTCTGTAATTCCTGCATGGGGAGCCTTTTGAAGTAAATGAGTAAGCGTATGACAATGATGGCCACATAGAAAACAAAGGTGAAGTACAATTGGACATGTACCATGCTGCTGATGACCCGAAGCAGATGAACCAGCCAAACTTCCACTCCAACAGAAAGTAGTAACTGAGGCGGAATGGAAGACTGACCAGGAGGATGGAATGTAGCACGATGATGTTGGCGATGATGATGGTGATGACAGACTGGGAATTCCTCTGCATTAAGACGTGGGACATCATGATGGTGCCGGCTGTCCCTCCTAACAAGACTATGCTGTAGAGCGTGGCCAGAACCCTCCTGCAGTGGTCATCACAATGGGCTGGGTTTTCCACAGTTTCATTGGAGACATTGTGCTGGATGGTCATGTTGTACATCTCCATGTTTTCTTCTAAGAGAATACCAAAAGAAATTGTAAAAAATCTTAAATATCCAATTTTGAAAAAAAAAGTGTAGAAGTCTTGAATTGAGTAATCCTAGGACAAATCTAGTTGCAGGCAGCTCTCGATTTTCTAAAATATTTGAGGGGACCAAAAACATGGATAATACAGACAATGGAGTCTCCAAAGATGAAGTGTATTTTTTGGCGTGAACATAGACCTGCCTTATGGACATCAGATGGAATTTCTAACTGCATTTCTAAGTCAACCCCCCACCCCATACACACACCCCTAATCTTTTTGGTCCTAGCACCTTTTTTGGATCAGCCTCACTATTGGAGGATAGTCTGTATTTTTAAGACTATATAAATTATACAGACTTCTTCTGCTTTTTGAGTCCAGGATGACTCATATAGTCATCTGGTCCCTGGAAACATCTTCTCCTGGACATTATGGAATAGGTCTCATTCTCAGGGTAGCTCTTGTAGAGATTAGCAGAAAATTCACTTGTAGAGATTACTAGAAAATTCTCCTAAAATCTACCGGTAACAAGACTTATACCATTTATTATAATCTCTTAAATTTGACTTTCTAAATCTGAAATGTCAGAAATTTTTTTTTGGTAAATACATTTTATTTGTTTTAATTATACCATTAGAACTGAAACTGCTGGCTGTCATTTCCCTTAAAAAGGGAAATCAATCCAAACACATACTGGTACTTTTCAAAAGATATACCACTTCTTTTTATCTTTACCTAAATTTTATACTGGATATAAGAATCTTAAAAAAATTCTGACTTGTAAAATGAACCCTTCTATCTTTTAAAATTACAAGATACATTAAAATAGGAAAATAATTTCACTCTCTTTGCAATTATTAGTGCAATTTTATATGTAAAATTCTTAATCCAATTTTGAGAACTCATTACTAAAACCTAATCAAAGCCTGAATTTCCATACTAAATACATTTGAATGTAAATCATATACATATGTATATAGTTCTTAAAGAAAACAGTCTAATCCTGTTGCTTTCTCAAAATTCATCATTCCATTTAATTAGAAAACTTACATCTTTGTCTTATTACTTTGTTTAATTCCCCCCTCAGGAGGATATCATCCTATATTATAATTTGACCTCAAATACAAATACAAATTGTAAATTGTTTCATATTTATATCCTATTATAGCAACTCAGAGATGTTCCAATATCAATCTATCAATGAATAGATTCAGTGTTGTACTTACAAAACTTCTATTGCTCACCTACCTTGATTATAGAAATTTGCTATGAAAAGAAAAAGGAGGGATATAGTTATAACAATGTCAAGACTTGTCCCCTCAGGGGCACAGCTGACCTGACAAATAATGTCACAGGGTATATTAGCTCCCTTGGCTCTGTTTGATTCCAAGCACAAGTCATATCTGACAGTCAATCATGTAGTAAAATTCCATATTATTCACAGGGTATTAAAAGCCAGGTTCAGGATTAACTAGCTGGGGAAATGTCCTGTTCAGAAAGGAAAATTCCAATGGGGAAGCTGAGTCAAGAGAAACCTATCTTAGACTATGCTGAGGTCCTTCTCTCAATTTTTCCCAGGGGCAGACATCCACCTCTAGCAGTTCTCAGACTGCGGCACATGCCATTTTCTACTGTTGGCTTCAATTCAGACAACCATCATTGCAATCAAAATTCAAAATAATAACATAGTCCCAAGAGTTTTTGACCTTATATAGCAGCGTTTTACTAACCATAACTTAGGGCTTGAATATTACTCATCTTCTCATGTTTCCCTAGCAGTTATGTTACATTTTTCCTTTATTTCTGAACTAAACCACATCCTAGGGTTTCAGACATACAGTAAATACCTGACAGTTGACTCATATTAATATATTGAAGTTACAACTTCGAACCACCTTATTAATTTTCATAATTTTTATAAGTGAGCACCAAAAACTTTCAAATGAAAGCTTACTTTTTATTATAGTAAACTTGTAAATTCCCTCTCCCCCTTTGACAAGGAGTGGAAGAGGGGATCCTATTTTCTTGGTTTCAGGTTCTCAGACTTCAGTATTTTCAGTTTTGCAGCATGTGATGTGGTCAGTATGGCTGAAAAGATCTTATGACCCCGCCTGAATACAAAGTCTCAAAGCACCTCACAGATAAGAACATTTTAAAAGATCTGTGCAACTTTTCCCCCAAACAGTAAATTATTATATTTTAAAACAAAATATACCTCATTAAATATTTAAATTTTAAAATATCTATTTTTATCACATTCTTTTTAACAGTTCAATTCATAATCTAACAGCTTCCAGATTAAAAGAGACGTTATTTTTCTAACCACATTTCTGATACAATGATTTCCTACAGTATTTCATAATATAAGAAAAACACACAATAATCACATATACAATACCATGTATTTAAAACATGAAATAAAACTTATTACCAGTCAGATGGTGTCAATTCAGCCAAAAGCATTCCCAAATTATCCTACCTAAAAAAATATCATTCAATTTATCATCTTTGGCATTTTATAAGAATCACATCTAAAACCTGGCATACAGTTATCATGTATGGACCAATTACATCCAATTATAGAAATACTAATAGCACTAGTCAACGTTATATGGTGCTTGCCATATGCCAGGCACTATGTGAAACACTTCACAATTATTAGATCACTCTGATCCTCACAACAACCCTGAGAGGTGGGTGCCATTATTATCTTTCTCTTTATAGATCAGAAAACTGAGGTAAGCAGAGATAAGATAACTTGCTTAAGATCACACAGATAATAAATTTCTGAGACCAGAATGGAATTCAGATTTCCCTGCATTTTTCGGCATTTTTTTTTTTTTGCACTTGATACCACAAGTAATAGGAGAACACATTTCACCGTATCATGATTTAGTTAAAGGACAAATATCAGTCAAATCAAAAGTGGATTTACCACTGCAAAATTAAAATCTCAATTTCCCCAGCTATTAGGCACCTGCACTTTAAAATTCAGAGTCCAGGGTTAACAATTAACTGTTTTTCAAAGATCAACAGTAGCATTTTCACCTTTCCATAACTGTTTTTTTTTTTACTGATTTTCTTTCAAAAACCACCCAAAGAGCTAAATCAATCCCTTTCTGTTTTCTTAACCTAGTCTCATTTTCTCTTACCTGGAGCTTTTTCAGTTTCATCCCTGGGGACAAGACAGGGAGAAATTCCAAGTGGCATCAAACTTCCATCCCTTACTTTACAAGCTCACGAGAGTCTAAAGACTGGGGAATGTGTTCCTGAAGTAGTCTTTGGGGGCAGAGTACTATATTTCCTACTCATATCCCAAACTATCTAAATAGCTCATCTTCACTCATTGTATTTCTCCTTTGTAATTTAGCACAAAATTTTGTACAACCCCAATGAATTGAAATACTGTCATCTTGTGGGGTTCTTACGAGTGTACAAATGAGTGCTTTCTTTCTAATTTTCTTTTATGACTTTGCTTCTAATCTACCAGATAATTAATTCTGTTACATAGAGCTTTGAAAGTTCTGCTTCAGCCTTCCCAAAGGGCATTCCTAGTTCCTGGTCATCTCCCTCTTTTTGGTGGTTAATTGAATTTTACTCATTTTAAAGTTGCTCTTTGATTTAAACGGGCTTTTTTCTTTTCACGACCAAGGAGGGGTTAACAAGAGGAGTTATTTAGGTTTCAGGTAAATTTAAAATGCAAACCAAATACCAATTTATTTTCTTCACTCTGTGATTACTTTCAAACTAGCTGCCTTCATTCATTACACTCATACAACACACCTATCACTCTTCTGGGGGAAAGTGATCTAAGTGATATTTACCTCTGAAAATTTTACAGGGTTGAATTCTTCTTTTTCCTTAAAACAAATTCCACAGAGTGGTACCAAAACTCACTAAGCCACATTAAGCAATTCCCTCAATGCCCAGGAAAGTGTCTTCTCCCCCTTCCCCCCATCCCAATACTGTCACTCCCTGTGTGCCTTAGACAAGTCTCTAGACTTCACTCAGCTATAAAATAAGGCACTTAGATTAAGTGATTCCCTTCATCTCTAAAATTGCTATGATTTTCATAAGGGAGAGAAAACGATCAGTAAAATGTCATTATCACAAATTCCATGAGATGGCCAAATTGCTTCATTACAATTCGATGCTATTAAAAGGACTATCTATTTTTAAATAATAAATTTGGTCTTCAGGACATAGGGTCAAACAGAGTTGAGCCAGACCTCTCAGGAGGTAGAAAGTGTGTGTGTGGGGAGGGTCCTTTTTCCTTTCTCCATTACCACTTAGCTTTTACCAATTTTCCTCAATAAACTCAACTCCCTATCACCAACACAATCAAATATACAACCCTCTCTTTGGCATTCAAGGCTCTTCATAATCTCCAGACTACCCTTCCAGTCCTCACCATCCGGTGACATTGGTCAGCTTGACAATGCACAAACAACAGTCTCTGTCTCTCTGCTCTGGGCATTTTTTTCTGACTGTCTTTCTAACCCACCCTCATTGCTGGAATGCACTTCCTCCTCATCTCTGCCTACTCACACCCTCCTGGCTTCCTTTCAGTCCCAGAGAAAATCTCATCTTCATCAAGAAGCCTTTCTCAAGCCCTCTTAATTCTAGTGCCTTCCCTCTGTTAAGAATGCCCTATTTCTCTCCTATGTAGCTTATTTGGACACGGGTCTCCCCGATTAGACCGTGAGATCCTTGAGGACAGAATCTGTCTTTTGTCTTCTTTCCTGGCACAGAGAAGGTTTCTTTTGTGAATAATTCCTTATTTTTTCCCAGGTACATGTAAAAACAATTTTTAACATTCTTCTTTTTTTAATTTTTTAATTTTTAATTTTTAAATTTTGAGTTTCAAATTCTTTCCCCCTCCCCTCCCCAGGTAGTAAGTGATTTAATGTACATTATATACATGCAATCATGCAAAACATATTTTCATATTAGTCGTATTGTGGAAGAAAACACAGATAAAAAGCATGAAAAAAATAAAGTGAAAAATAGTATGCTTCAATCTGCATTCAGACTCAATCGGTTCTTTCACAGAGAAGGCTTTTAACAAATGTTTTTGGATGGACTACTTCCCATCATCAGTCTCGCCTCCCACCCTTCACTCTCCAATGCCAGGGTTTTTTCTAAACGATTCTCCCTTTTTCAGAAAGATCGTGTTCCAAACTCCTTGGCTTCCTCCAGGAATTTCTCAGATCCTACCTTCTGCAGGTCCCTCAGCTCTGCATTACTGGTGCCATCCCTCTGACACTCCTTCCAGTGACAGGGTATACACCTTGTATATAAAGGATCCTTTGCATATCACTTCCCCAACAAGAATGTGAGCGCTCCTTGAGGGAAGGGACTATTTTTGCCTTTCTTTGTTTCTCTGGTGTTCAGCACAGAGCACATAGTAGGCACTTAATCAGAGTTTATTTACTGATTGTCTTTGCCTCAGCCCAGAATCTGCCTGCCCCATGCACCATCCAGAACTCTTTGCCCCACGAGCTTCTCAGTAGTCTTCCCTCTTGACTTACTTAATGCAAGAGATTCAGGTCACCTCCATACTGAGGCCACTCAAGGAGTGAGGGCAAGGAGCTTCTGTGGGTCAGCCACAGTGAAGAGTCATCTTCTTCTTGGACAAGCTGGCATTTCCCTGATGGTCTCAGAGGGGTCCAATGCTGGGTGAAGATGTTAAGAAATGAGAGAGATAATAAAGAAAAGCTGTCAAGACAGATGAACCAGAGACAAACTCAGCTGCTGCTGGAGCAGATATGAAACTGAGTAATTAAGTAGGTAGAGAAGTAAGCCTGGGGAATTTGGGTTTGTGGGCTATGACTCTGCACAACTTTATCTCGTCTTCAAAACACAGGAAGAAAGAGCAAAGTCTCCACTTGTCTACTTCAGCACCACAATCCTTTGCTCTCAAGTCAATAAGTAATTTTTTTCATATTTAAACATTTTTATTCAATTATTCTGATTTAACAAACACAAAAAGAATTTCTATACATAAAATAGAAAATAAAGAGGCATGTATGTGAAAGAATGAATCTTTATTGTGTACAACTTGCTTATTAAAAATTAAATAACAAATTCAACATATTACTTCCTTTTTTCCTGGTGACAAACATTTATTTCATCTACTCACCTCTTCCCACAACAGAGCACAAAAAAGAAAGGAAAAAGAAAACCTTCTCAAAAAACAAGCATAATGAATCCAACAAATTTCCTTGTTTACCCCCGTCCAAAAATACATGTCTCAGTGAGCAGTTTGAGGGCATCCCCCTCTCTCAGAAGGTGGCTGGCATGCTTCATCTTTGGTCTTTTGGAATCATGGAATTCATCAGAATTATCAAGTCTTTCAAAGTTCTTTTTCTTTATAATGCTGTCATTGTATAAATTGTTTCCCTGGTTCTGCTCACTTTGTTCTGTATCAGTTCAAAGAGATCCTTCCAATTTCCTAAGACACTGTTGATTCAGTGTACAAGGAAGTTAAGTGACTTGTCCAAAGTCATACCCAACTTCAACAATCATTTATTAAGCGTCTACAAGCCCCTCCATCTCTCAGCTGCAGGTGTTTTCTCTGGCTGTCCGTCCTCACACCTGGGATACTCTTTTTTCATCTCCACCTCCTGACTTCCCTGCTTTCCCTCAAGTCCCAGATAAAATGTCACCAACTACAGGAAGCCTTTGCCAATTCCTTTTAGTTCTAGTGCCTTTGTCTGTTGATTACTCCCCAGTTATGCTGTGTGCCTAATTGTTAGCATGTTGTCTGCCCCTTTAGACTGTGAGCTCTTCAAAGGCATGGGCTGTCTTTTGCCTTTTTTTTTATTCCTCAACTTAGCACAGTTCCTGACACATTGTAGGTGCTTAATAAATGGTTATTGATTGACTGCCATGTGCTAGGCACTGCGCTAATCACTGTGGATACCTTGAAAAGAAAAGAAAAAACAACATGGTTGAGTTTGAATTCTAGTGGGGGAGACCACATGCAAACAACTGGGTTCCTACAAGATAGATAAGAGTGGAGGGAAGATGGTATGGGAAGGGAGAGGAAGGCACCAGCAGCTGAGGGGACCTTTCCAATAGGTCCTCCTCCATTCGACACAAGGAGGATGAGGTGAGGGTTTCTTTTCGGTTCCTGGATCATCCTGAGTCTCTTCCAACTTTGTCTCCAACATGCCTCTCCCCTGGTTTGCTGCTCCTGATGTCATATCAAGCCAAAGTTTTTCATGAGGTTTGTTCTTTTGTCCCCAGTATCACTCCTGACATCTGACAAAGCTCCAAGTTTAGAATTCATTTTTCTTCCCTGAGGAAGTCCCTCCTTTTCTAACTCTTGACTTTTCCTGACTCAAATTCCTAGCTGGACCTTCTGAGAGAATAGCTATTCTCTGTCCAGAGTAGAAATCCTCAGATCCCTCTTGGATGTTGTCTACCGCATCGTTCTTTTGCAAAGCTGGGGTGTTAGGATTCTGGAACAGTCACTCCCGAGTGGGCACTTGCAGGATGGGTTATCATGAAGGAGCGGGGCTTGGGTAGAGCTAGCAAAATGAGCTGTCACATGGTGGATTGCTCATCTTGGCTCTGCAAATAGCCCCAGATTAGAGGGTTTCTGCAGGTTGGAAACTGGAATGTGCCAGCCAAGAAAAGGTAGCCATCTATTTCTGGTCATTGTGAGGAGATGAGATGGCGCACACTGGCCCCAGAAATGACAGCACCTGCTTTCCGTGAAGAATACTTCTTCTCTATCAACCTAAGGCAGAAAAAGCCTTTTAACAACAGGGCTGGGAATATTTTAAAAACTGGGGTGCTGCGCCCATTAGAAGAGGAAGATATCAAGATCAAGGGCCATGCATCCAATTTGACAAAATGCAACAGTCATCCAGCACCTACTTTGGGGCTCACTGTCCACTATGAATGCAAAGGTAAAAAGCAATATGGCCCTTGGCCCCTAGACCTTCCCAGGTTAGCAGAAACACAGATAAGCAGAATACTAGTTCGAACTTATTAAGTGCATACTCTTCTACTCTAAACATTCCAGTGGTCTGGGGAGCTTATCAGGGCCCATGTCCTCACTCACAGTGCAGATGCAGCCCACTTTTCTAATTTTTTCTATGCCACCCAACATGCTTGGGGCCTTCCTCTTATCCCCTGGATGTCACAAAGAATATGAACACAGCTCATGGGCTGTTTATCGGTTATTCCTCCTCCTTCTGGCCCCAGGACTGGGCCTTCTTCTTTTTGATTCAGACATCTGCAGCCATCCTTTACAGGATTTCCCTTCCATCACTGATCATCGGTAACGTGTTACAAATACACACACCCACCACAGGCCCTCATGGCCCCTCTGGTGATCTATCTCAGTCTTTCTGACCCACTAGTGACCCATGACTCACAACCATAGAACAATACCAGAAGAAGAGTTTTGAAAGAAGTTTGAGACCATTGAAAGAACTTGGCGATTTCCCAAAGGCAGCCCAGCTTGCAGGCTGCCTCCTGCCCAGTTCTGCTCCCAGAGTGAAATCATAGCCAACAACAGGCCACAAGCAGCCATGCTGCAGGAAGTGAAACCCATCAGTCTCAACATTATAACTATAGAGGAAATCAGAGGAGCAGTGCCACCCACTCCACAGGTTCTCCTTGGTGAAGCTGGTTTGATTTCACACCCAAAGGCAACAGAAAGCATCCATCCCCAGGAACAGCTAACTGGCCCCTCCGGTGCCCACAGAGATGGGCCTCTGCCACATCGCAGCTGAAAGGCACCACATGCATTCGCCTAACAGACACTTTCTGAGCATCCACAGGACCAAAGCGCCATAAATAATGCTTTGTGCCAACTTCTCTTAAGTGTCGCTACAGTGATGACGAAGACAAAGGATGTGTCCTGGGGGAGCTTACAGGGACAGTTTCACAGAATGAAAGCTCAAAGAGCCCCTGACATGAAGCCAGCTCCTCCAATTCCAAATGCAGCCTTTTCATTCATTTATCCCAGAAATCACCTCAGAGTCAAAAAATGGAAAGAATCCTAATTAAAATCAAACTTAGATGATGGTGCCTCAGAAGGGACAGGCACACGGTCACTCCATTCCCCTTTCCCAAACCCCACTTGAGTGGGTTTCAGATGCTTGAGATACTCCAGCTGATCTCTACTTAAACCCCAAGATTCACAGACTTTCAGAGCTGGAAGTAAGCTAAGACACCATCTACAGCAGTTGAACCCGGACGAGAATCCCCATATCTCTAGCATTCCCAACCAGTGGCCATCCGGTCTTTGCTTGAAGACCTTAAGGGACCATTTGTATGTAGCCCTAATTGTTATAAAGTTTTTCTGTACCTCAAATATAAGCCTGTCTCCCTGCCACTTCCCACTTCTGCTCCTAGTTTTAATTTATTCATTTGATATACATTGATTACATGCCTACTATATGCCAGGCACTGTGCTAAGTGCTAGGGATACAAAAAGAGGCCAAGACAGTCCCTGCCCTCAAGGAGCTTACAATCTAGTAGTGGAGACACCAAGCAAACAATTATATACAAAGTGAGTTAGAGACAGGATTTGTAGGAAATAAAGAGGGCCAAGCAGACCAAGTCCATCCCTTCTCTTTAATGTGATATCCTTCCAAGCCCTCGAAGATATCTAATATGGAGTCCTGCACATCCTCTGTTTCCCAGGCTCAACACCCCCAGTTCCTTAACTGAACTTCCATATTGCATGAGGCTTTTCAGCATCCTGGGCTATTCTTTGGTATGCTTTCCAGCTTGTCCACCTCATGTCTCCCCAGACTGGTCACTGTACTTCAGCTGGGGTCCAGCCAGGGCCAAGGGAAGAGGTTATCAATACTGCCCCTCTCCTAACGCACCCCAAGACTGAGTCACTTTCGTGGTTCTCATCTTGCACCGTTAACCTGACATACAGCCTGGGATCCACTAGAGCCATAATGGCTTTTTCAAATCAACTCTTTTGATCTGGCTACATCTTCTTGGTCCTGTACTTTTAAGTTGACTTTTTGGATCCAAAGATAGGACTTTACACTGATCTTGTTAAATTAACCATATTGGTTGTGGACCAACATTCTAACCCACCCACATATTTTTGGATCTTAACACTTTCACACAACACAGTAGCACTCCCTCATAGCTCCGGGTCTTCTTGCAGTTTAAGAAGTTTGACATTTATGCTTTCATCCAAGTTGCTGACAAACAATGTTAAGCAGCACAGGGTCAGACAGATTCCCAGGGCACTTCACTAGAGACAAGTTATATCCAACCTTTCCTGACTACTCTTTGAGGTAGTAACTCAAGCAGTTCTGAACCCATCCATCTGGAGGATCCTCCAGCCCACATCTCTCCATTTTGTCCTCAAGGATAACACGAGAGACTTGACCAAACGTTTTGCTGAAGGCCAAGCATAACCATGTCCACAGAATGCCAGTGTCCTCACCTTTCCCTAAAAAGGAAATGAGGCAAGTCCAAAAGAAATAACTTCTCCTACATGAATGGCCACTCTCACTCTCACTGATTATGGTTTCTCTTCCTAAATGCTCGCCATCCATCCCTTTAATATTATGTTTTATACTTTTGCAAGTAATTGACAGCAAACTCACTGACTTTCAGTTTGATTCCATCACCTTTCCTTTTGTGATTATACTGGCCTTGATTAATTCCTCAATGATTTATTGTAGAAGCAGTGAAAACCAGCACTCAGCTTCTAGGGCTGCTCCTTGCTGGGCTCCTGCAGAATTGCACAGGTCACTGCCCTGTCTCCGTTCTCTGCAGCTTGAGAGCCGCTGTGTCTACTGGGCTACAAGGGGTTGACCACCATTGTGATGCCATGGGCCGGTTCTCTGCCAAGCGCTGCCATCTGCTGGCTGGTTGCGGAACTGCAGCTGCAGTGTGGCCCTTTCCCAACTTGGCAGTAGGGGATAAACTCCTTCAGCCGCAGATAGGTTGTTAGTGACTTGTTTTACAAGTAAATCTATAATTAATGATTAAACTATTTTTCAAATAAACTATATTAAAAAGGGGAAATTTCAATTAATTACTCTTATTACTTAAGACTTTTATGTCATGAAATCACAGTAATGTTGAAAAATTGCTTTGCTAAGTAGTATAAGTTTTAACACATTTTCAGTTTTTCTTACTGTTTACATTTAGTTAATAGGACTATTACACTTCTTGTTAGCAATTAGTTTATCATCAGCTACTCTGCACTGCACACACGGTCTTCTTTTTCCTGGCTGCCATCTTGGGCTGTCGCTGCAGGACCCAGGCTGCATCTCGCAGGGGGGAAGCTTCCTAGGAAAATGGATGAGGGTGCTGGGCTGGAAGCCTGGCTCTTCCCAAGGCTCTTGGGCTCAGTGTCCTGGGCTGTCTCCAGTGAGGTCTGAAGGGAGCTGGGGTGCACAGGGTGCTGGTGCTCTGACCTGCCCCACTCATGCACCCTCCTGTCCCTCTCTCTTGGGGTTCCCCACTGCTCAGCTAGGCTGGCCTGCCCAATGAGTAGCAGCAAGTTGGCAGTTGGTGGGGATGGCTGCTCCTCCCCAGATGATGATCATGAGGGCTGGGCTAGAAGCAAGACTGGTGGTCCGGGGCATCAGATTAGGGCAAACAGAATCAGACATTGTTATTTGAAAGGGTTTAGGAATTGAGGTTTTGCTACATTGGGAGGGACTGTCAGTCTATTGAGAGATGCAGAGAAACAAAGAATGGGTTTTTGGTGACTACTGATTTTAGTGAGTTCAAACAACCCTCCCTTGACCCTCCCATAATCCCCCTTCCTTCTGTAATGCAGAACATTATTTTACCATTTAGGTAGTAGGACCCTTTAGGCCATGGAAAGCAGAAGTTGCTGCTTAATCTTGCCCTAGACCTCTTTCCTCCTAAATCTAAACAATAGTGAAATGTACTCTTGCATAGCTTAAGCACAGCCCATACCTCCAACGCAAATGGATAAGAAAACTTGCAATATAATGGCTCTAGATAATTATGTTTATACCAGAAACCAGGACACCTGGTCTGGTTTGTGTGATCCCTGACCTGTAATGATGGGGTGCTCAGATGCTTGTGCTTATACTTTTGCCCCCAAAATGCCTCCCTAGTCTCAGAAACACTATCTCTGACAACCACTCCCCAGCCAAAGGACACTGTGCCTAGCAGTATTCATGCATGGGCCTCAGCACGACCCTTATATGGCTGCTCAGGCCCCAGCCCTCAGATCAGATCTCTGGAAGCCTCCAAATTACTTAGCATGACCCTTATCTGGCTGCTCAGGCCCCAGACCTCAGATCATATCTCTGGAAGCCTCCATTGTGAGAAAATTTTTTCCTTTGTTGCAGAGCATTATCATGTCTAGACAGAGGGAGAGGGGTGTCCTTGACCAGCCCCAAAACTCTTCCTCTTGCCAGACTTCAAAGATCCATCCCCCTCCCTGTCCTGTATACTCCCTATATAAATCCTAGCTCGACCCCTGATGGGGGCTGCTTGATTTGGATGTGAATACCCCTGGCAGCCGTGCGCTAATAAAATCCACAATTTAAATTAGTCTGGGTCTAACTAGCTAATTTCTCGGTATAACACTTCCACAATCAAACTCCCAGAAAACACTTTTGACATTCACTGCCTCCAATTCCTGGCCCTCCCTCATGATCCAGCCTCTTCACATCTGGCTTCCAGCCCCACCATTCAACTGAAAACATCTGCAGAGTAATCAGTGATCTCATAATTGCAGAATCTGGTGGGAGTCTTTTCTCCAGTCTCACTCTTCTTGACCCCTCTGGAGCACAGGGCACTGTGGACCACCCCTTTCTGCCTAAATACTCTCTCCTTTCTGGGTTTTTGTGACACTGTTTTGTCTTCAATTAAGGAAGTGATCAAAGTATTTATTGAGTCCCTACTACATACTGGATAGAGTGCTAGACATTCAGGATACAAAAAAAATAAGCCATCCAAAAATATGAAAAAAAAAGTTATCTTAAAAAGGCTTACATTCCGTAGGGTGAAGCCTTTTGTGCACATGTAAATATAAAATGACATTCCATAACGTCTTTTATATGTGTCTAGAGAATAGAAACAAAATAGATATATGGTAATTTGGAAGGAGGATATGAGGAAGTGGGGGGAAGGGGGAGGATACTCTTTGCTTTTTTTTTTCTTGTAAAAAAAAAACCAGATATCAACAGGAAAGGTTAATTTTGCCAGATAAGAGAGTACAGGAAATGGAATCATATGTAGGGAAGCTGAAAAGCTGGTCTGAATGCCAAACCAAGGTGTTATATTTGGCTGTACAGGTGAACAGGGAGTAGTTAATGGGGATTTAGGGAAGGAACATTCACTTTCATTTGCCTTTCATCCTCACACCTCTTTGAGGGCAGGCAATTGGGGCAGGTTAACATAGAAACAGCCTTCAGCTACCCTGAGGGCAGGGCTAGGGCCTATTCTGCTATTCCATTACTCAGCCTGCTTTTGGACAAAGCCACCAAATACGAGCAGCCCAAAGTAAGCTTTCAATGGGCCAGTCCACCCATGAAGCGCAGCATGTCCAGGCAGCAGACAGTCATTAAAGCCTTGCAAATTTCACCATAGAGAATTAACTCAGGTTTTTTATTCGGGAAATAATTTTGAATGAAGAAAACCCGAAAGGTGTGATGTGGTAGGAAACAAACAACAACCACCACCAGGAAAAAGAAACTGTTGATCTGAGCTCAGAACTCTTGGTGTGTGAACATGCCAGGCCAGAGCGTTTTTGTGAGTTGGGTGATGACAACCAACTGAATCAGGGAAGAGGACCAAGACTGTCACCAAGTTAATGCCAATCGTGCAGTAATTGATGACAACCACTGACGTGTGGTTGAGTTCTTGGTAGAACTGAAAACAGTGATGCTGAGAGGAGTCCATGTGGGTGCCATACTGGAACAGAAAAATCATGGAGAAAATGAGTGTCCCCACCAGCCAGATGGCAACACTCAAGGCTATTGCATGGCACTTCTGTAATTCCTGCATGGGGAGCCTTTTGAAGTAAATGAGTAAGCGTATGACAATGATGGCCACATAGAAAACAAAGGTGAAGTACATATGGACATGTACCGTGCTGCTGATGACCCGGCAGATGAACCAGCCAAACTTCCACTCCAACAGAAAGTAGTAACTGAGGCGGAATGGAAGACTGACCAGGAGGATGGAATGTAGCACGATGATGTTGGCGATGATGATGGTGATGACAGACTGGGAATTCCTCTGCATTAAGACGTGGGACATCATAGTGGTGCCGGCTGTCCCTCCTAACAAGACTATACTGTAGAGTGTGCCTAGAACCCTCCTGCGGTGGTCATCACAATGGGCTGGGTTTTCCACAGTTTCATTGGAGACATTGTGCTGGATGGTCATGTTGTACATCTCCATGTTTTCTTCCAAGGGAATACCAAAAGAAATTGTAAAAAATCTTAAATATCCAATTTTGAAAAAAAAAGTGTAGAAGTTTTGAATTGAGTAATCCTAGGACAAATCTAGTTGCAGGCAGCTCTCGATTTTCTAAAATATTTGAAGGATCAAAAGCATGGATAATATAGACAATGGAGTCTCAAAAGTTGAAGTTTATTTGTGGGCGTGAACATAGACCTGCCTTATGGACATCAGATGGAATTTCTAACTGCATTTCTAAGTCAACCCCCCACCCCATACACACACCCCTAATCTTTTTGGTCCTAGCACCTTTTTTGGATCAACCTCACTATTGGTGGACATTCCATAACTAATAAATGGTCAAAGGATATGAACAGACAGTTTTCAGACACAGTAATCAAAGCTATCTATAGTCATATGAAAAAATGCTCTGAATCATTACTGATGAGAGAAATGCAAATTAAAACAACTCTGAGCTACTATCTTACATCTGTTATGACAGAAAAGGAAAATGACACATGTTGGAGGGGGTGTGGAAAAATTAAAACACTAATGTACTACTGGTGAAGTTCTATACTGATTCAACCATTCTGGAGAACAATTTGGAACTATGCCCAAAGGGCTATAAAACCATGCATACCCTTTGACCAAGCAATACCACTACTACTGTATGAAAAAGAGATAAAAAACAAAAAGGAAAAGGATCTATGCATACAAAAATATTTATAGCAGCTCTTTTAGTGGTGACAAAGAATTTGAAACTCAGGGGATGTCCATCAATTGGGGAATGGCTAAACAACTTATTGTATGTGATTGTGATAGAACCTACTGTGCTTTAAGAAATGATGAGCAGAATGTTCTCAGAAAAACATGGAAAGACTTACATGAACTGATGCAAAGTGAAATGAACAGAAACAGGCGAACATTGTACACAGTAACTGCAATATTATATGATGATCTACTATGAATAACTTAGCTATTCTCAGCAATACATTGATCAAAGACAATTCTGTAGAACTTATGATGAAAAGTGCTGTCCATCTCCAGAGAAAGAACTGGCAGAGCCTGAATGCAGATCAAAGATACTTTTTGTTTACTTTTCTTGGATTTTTTGCCTGTATTTTCTTTCACAGAATGACTTATGTGGAGGTGTGTTTTGCATGACTACAAATGTATAACCTATGTCAAATTGCTTGCCTTCTCAATGAGGGAAGAGGAGGGAGGGAGAGAAATTGGAACTCAAAATTTTGGGAAAAAAAAGAATATTAAAATTGTGTTTACATGTAATTGGGAAAAAACAAAATACTAAATAATGAAAAAAAAAGATTTTCTGTTTTAGGGAATCAAAAGAAAAGAACTGTTTTGGATCCTGTAGGGGAAGGAGGCAGCTACCATCCAACAACCAAGGAGTCTTCCCAGAGCCCTTCCTCTGTTTCTCACAACAGGAGACCCACTCTCAGGAACACAAATGAAAGACCCTTCCCTCCAGGAGCTTACACTCTGTTTGGGGAACTACAGTCCAACCGCCACTAATAATGACTGTCATAGGGCATTCTTTGGTTAAGATAAAATTTTATGTCCTGGACAAGGGACTGGGGGTTTTTGGAGTTCCAAGCAGGGAGAGACAAGTGTAAACTGGAGTCATTCCAGGAGACTTCCAAGGGAAGATGGATGGATAATGAAGAATGAGAGAATGAGTAAAAGAGTAAAAACAGCTACAGCGGGGGCAGAGCCAAGATGGTGAAGTGAAAGCAGTGACTTGCTTGAGCTCTCCCCCAAACCCCTCCAAATACCTATAAAAAATGGCTCTAAACAAATTCTAAAGCAGCAGAACCCACAAAAAGACAGAGTGAAACAAATTTCCAGCCCAAGACAACCTGGATAGTTGATCAGAAAGGTGTATCGCCTGACTGGGAGTGCAGCGCAGTGTAGCATGGGCGTGCAGGCTGCAGAGAACCTGGAGCAGGCCTCAGAGGACTGAATCATGGGCGGCTGTGGCGATTTCCAGATTCTCAACCCATGAACACCAAAGACAACTTAGAAGGTCAGTGGAAAAAGTATGTTTCTGTGGTGCTGAGAGAGCAGTGCAGGGTCTCAGATCCAGTTCCCTGAGAGCACAGCCCCAGGGTGGTGGCTGCATCCTGAGCTTCTGGGCCACAGATTAAGGGGGAATCATGTGGCTGACTAGAGGGGGACTGCAGGGATCTCTCTGCTGGTGCAGGATTCTTTTGCTTTGCCCGTGCTTGGATCTGGGTCACAGTTCTGGGTGGCGATCCTGGGGCAAGGAGGAGTGCTGGCGTGGTGGAGCTTGTAGTGGCTGTGGAGAAGTAACCCTCACAGTTCCAAGACAGAAAAGACTGCTTGTGGTCACTCACAGACCAGAGCACAGTCCAGTAAACACCTTACCCTTGATCATAGCACCTTGGAAGAACTGAAAATTTACAGGTCCCTAGAAGTATCTCTGAAAACAGCTGTACAAACCCCCCGAAGCTTGGGACAGTACATTCTCTACACTGGAAACAGAATCCTACCTTAACAAAGAGTTTATAACTCAAATAATTGACTGGGATCATGAGCAAGCAGTGCAAGAAGAGTCAGACTATATTATCTAACTTTGTTGACAAAGAAGATGAAAACGTACAAACAGAAGAAGACAATGAAGCCAAAGCTCCTACATCCAAAGCCTCCAAGAAAAATATGAATTGGTGCCAGGCCATGGAAGAGCTCAAAAAGGATTGTGAGAAGCAAGTAAGAGAAGTAGAGGGAAAACTGAGAGTGATGCTAAAGGAGACCCAAAAAAATACTGAAGAAAATAACACCTTAAAAAATAGCCTAACCCAAATGGCAGAAGAGGTCCAAAAAGCCAATGAGGAGAAGAATGCCCTAAAAAGCAAAACTGGCCAAATGGAAAAGGAAGTCCAAAAGCTTACTGAAGAAAATACTTCCTTAAAAATTAGAATGGAGAAATTGGAAGCTAGTTACTATTTGAGAAATAAAGGCACTGTAACACTAATCCAAAAGAATGAAAAAATAAAAGAGATTGTGAAATATCTCATTGGAAAAATTAACTGTCCTGGAAAATAGATCCAGGAGAGAGAACTTAAAAATTATTGCACTATCTGAAAGCCATGATCAAAAAAAGAGCCTAGACATCATCTTTCAAGAAATTATCAAGGAAAACTGCCCTGATATTTTAGAACCAGAGGGCAAAATAGAAATTGAAAGAATCCACCAATCACCTCCTGAAAGAGATCCCCAAAGGAAAACTCCTAGGAATATTGTAGCCAAATTCCAGAGTTCCCAGGTCAAGGAGAAAATATTACAAGCAGCCAGAAAGAAACAATTCAAGTATTGTGGAAACACAATCAGGATAACACAAGATTTAGCAGCTTCTACATTCAGGGACTGCAGGGCATGGAATATAGTATTCCGGAGGGCAAAGGAGGACTACAACCAAGAATCACCTACCCAGCAAAACTGAGTATAATCCTTTAGGGGAAAAAATGGTCATTCAATGAAATAGGGGACTTTCAAGCATTCCTGAGGAAAAGACCAGAGCTGAATATAAAATTTGACTTTCAAATACAAGACTCAAGTGAAACATGGAAGAGGTAAACAGGAAAGAGAAATCATAAGAGACTTATTAAGGTTGAACTGTTTACATTCCTGCATGGAAAGATGATATTTGTAACTCATGAGTCCTTTGTCAGTATTAGGGTAGTTGGAGGGGAAAAAAAATTATATTTATGTATACGTAGATAGAGGGCACAGGGTGAGTTGAAGATGAAGGGTGATATCTGGAAAATAAAATTAAGGGTGAGAGAGGATTATACTGGGAGAAGGAGAAAGGGAGAAGTAGAATGGGGTAAATTATCTCACATGAAACAGACAAGAAAAGGCTTTTACATGGAGGGAAATGGGGAGGTGAGAGGGAATGAGTGAATCCTATTCTCATAGGATTTGGCTTAAGGAGAGAATAACATACACAATGGGGTATGGAAATCTATTTTACCCTACAGGAAAATAAGGGGAAAAGGAGGCAAGAGAGCATGGGGTTGATAGAGGGGAGGGCAGACTTAGGGAGGGGATAATCAAAAGCAAACACTTCTGAGGAGGGACAGGGTCAAAAGAGAGAATAGAATTAATGGAGGGTAGGATAGGAGGAAGGGAAATGTACTTAGTTTTTCACAACAGGACTGCTATGGAAGTGTTTTGCATGACTACACATCTATAACCTGTATCGAGATGCTTCCCTTTTCAGTGAGGGTGGGTGGGGAGGGAAGGAGAAAATTTGTAACCCAAAGTTTTAAAAACATATGTTAAAAAAATAAATTTAAAAAACCAGCTACAAGGGAGATGGGCTTGGTGCAGAATGATGATTTGCGTTACAGAGTTCTGGGGTCCTCCTGCAGGACTGAAGAGCCAGGTGGAAAATGTCACCCCATAAGCCACCAGGAAGCCACTGCTGATTCTTGACTGCTTTTTCGTCTCCTGCATCTCATGGCTTCTTCTCCAGGTGTGTGTGTGTGTGTGTGTGTGTGTGTGTGTGTGTGTGTGTGTGTGAGAGAGAGAGAGAGAGAGAGAGAGAGAGTAAGGAAGGGAGGGGGCATGTGATGTGTGTGTTAGGAAGGAGGGGACACGTATGTGGGATTGTAAGCAAGGGAGGGGGGCATGTGAGTGTGTGCGGGAGTGTAAGAAAGGGGGACCATGTGCGCGTTGGGAGAGGTTTTGGGCTAGCTCTAAGACTTGCTCATCTGTCCCCTCCAGCGCACCCCAGCCTTGCTCCCAACGCGAGCGCTCTAGCTAACCCGACGTCCCTTCTGCCTGTCAAACCCAGCACCAGCTGCTGCCAGGAGCCCAGAGCCTGCCCAGCCCGGCTTCTGCCTCGGTTTCCCTCCTAACATTCTCCCCATCCCCGGACTTTCTTCTCCCCTAGGCTGCCAAACCGCGATCTCCAAGTGAGGACTTTGCGCCGTCCAGTTCCTCCCGGGATGAGCCCCAAGGCGCAGGTGGCCTCACAGAAAGCTGAAGAGGCGGGGAAAGGCCACGTGAAACTGCCAAGACTTCCGGCCCAGATAAGGGTCAACAGAGCTGGGGCGGATAGGTCGCACGGCAGCCGGTCCGCCTGGTAGCCGGGGGACCCTCAGAGACTCTCCCTTTGCCTTCCACTAGCTAGTGCTTCCTCCCCTGCTCCCTCTCTCTGCCCAAGAGGGGTGTTTCCCTCTGCTCCCTGGCTCCTTTTCTGCCCGGAGTTTCTTGAAGGCTGGTTTTCAGTTTGTAAACGGTGTTAACATCTGATAAAGCTCCTGTCACTAACTGAGAGCCGGGCCCTAGTCTTCTAGAGCAGAAATTCTCTGGTTCTGACGGAGGGTCTGGGGGACTTTGCTATTGCAAAGCTGTACTTTAAATGGCTTCTGGAGGTTCAAAAGCCAAAGCGTCTGGCCAAGCCTATGGACTCCTCAGAATAACGTTTTTAAACAGCTGAAGGAAATGCTAAATTTCGGTCGGAGATGAAGGAAAATAAAGATGCATTTTTTCAACCAAGTTCACGAGACCCTCTGAAATCTGGTGGGCTCCTTAGGGTTCAAGGGCTCCTGCCATAAGATTGTAGAGCCGGAAGGTCCATTTGGGGCCTTTGTGCCCAGCCCCCTGAGGCCCAGAGTCGGGGAGCAATTAGCCCCAAGTCATGTACAAGGTGAGCCTCAGACACAACATCTGAACCCTAGTCCTCTGACTCCAAGTTCAGCCCAAGTAAGTGTTAATAAAACCACAGATTCACTGAGGATTAAAATTATTCTGATGGAAAATAAAGTTGCAGAAACAAGACAATGACCTATGCAAAACAAAACACCAACAAGTGGAAGAATAAACGAGAATTCTACACAGTTTTCAAACCAGGAGATAGAGTGATGTCGGCTGTCTCCCAGAAAAATCCAAAGAGGAAAAAAAAAGCAAGAAAGAAACTCCCCAAACATATTTCAGGAAATTGTATGAGAAGATTTTTCTGAAGGTTTGGAAACAAACTGAAGCTCGCAGATGGAGAAAGCTGACAGGAGGCCAAGAGTGGCATCTTCATGTTAACTCACCAGCCATATTTTGATCAAAATCCAAACTTCCAACAACAAGGAATGTAAGAAACTGCCAGGAAGAAACGCCACACGTTAAATCTGAGCCCCAAAGTATCGGCATGTCTCATTCAGGACAGGGGCTGATAGGAGAAAACAGAATGTTATAAGGAAACGGAGGTATCATCTCCGAAATTACCCAGGAAAATTGTTCCTGACTTCCCAGGAGAAAAGAAGAGTTTATTTCTTTCTGAAACTCTACAGAGGAAGCCTTCCCACTCCTACATGGTATCTAAGCCTGGTGATAGCCTCAGACACAGAAATCAACCTTCACCAAGGAAGCTAGCAAGCTCTGGGAAGGGCCGATGGTATCTGTGGGGCAGCCCCTGGGCCCAGGCCCAGGGTGCAGCACCCCTTCCAACTCTGCCAAAGGGCTGGAAACTGGTGGATTTCTGCCCCTGGAAATGAGAATTTAAGGAGAGGTCTAATGAGCTGTATGAAAGGCCATCTGGATGGAGAGCCAACTCATTCTGGTGATTGCAGGGAGAGGTGAGAATGAAAGCTTCTGCTATCCATGACTCCCCAAGAGTATATTCTCTCTCTCTCTCTCTCTCTCTCTCTCTCTCTCTCTCTCTCTCTCTCTCTCTCTCTCTCTCTCTCTCTTTTTGGCTAGGCAATGGGGCTAAGTGACTTGCCCAAGGTCACACAGCTAAGAGTTATGTGTCTGAGGCCAGATTTGAACTCAGGTCCTGCTGACTCCAGGCCAGTGCTCTATCCACTGCGCCACCTAGGTGCCCCACCAAGAGTATATTCTTGTCTTCCTTCTCATACCATAACCAATCTGAGGTAGAAACAGCCTTCTCACCTGGGTAGTGTAATATGATTAAAAATGGGGAGCTGGAGTGTCCCTTAATCAAGCTATCCTTCCCTTCCAGGAATATTTCAGAAATTACCTCTGAGTCACAAGAAAGAAACACTGGTGGTCTCGGGGGCTCTGCCTTGGACACAGGCATGTCCAGAGGGAGGGGGTCAGTCCTGGGAAACCTGACCTCTAATGATGGCAGCAGTGGGGGAGGAAAGCTCCCCTTTCTCTTGGTATTGGCTTAAAGTCTCCCCAAAGGAGGAAGTAAAAAGTACTCACTGCATAATATGTTCCAAGTCTGAGAAGGAGATTTCTCTCTTGTACCCAAAGGAGTACTAAATATAGAAAACTGGCAAGTGTGTTCCTGATAGAAACAAAAGAAACACACAGTAGGAGTAACCACAGTCAGAGTCTGCTGGGAGCATGAGATCTAAAACCTCCTAGACTCAAAGCAGCCTGGGAGATTGCTCATTAGGTGTTTTAAGTTACACCTCGGCTCTGCACTGTCTTCTGGGGAACCAGGCCAGGAGCAGGTCCCTAAAAAGTGCTGCTTTCCTGCCTTCCTCCAGCCCTTCATTCTCTCCTGCCAGGACCCTTGCAACAGCACACTAACTGTTCTCTCCAATGCTCGTGTCTGCCGTGAATACCTCTTCCATTGCCAGGTGTAGGGCCAGCTCGGAGAGCTGCAAACTCCTGGCTTCACCATACCCTTTGAGACCAGTCCTCTGCCTCTGACCTTCTACGCCTCTCCTCTTGAAATCCATGAAATCCAGCCATAATCCCCTCATTCTATCTTTGCTGTCGTGTCCTGACTTCTAGGTCATTTGCCAACTTTTCCAAAGACTCTAGCTCCTGGCTCATGGTTCTTCTCTCCATTCTGTGACTTGTCACTGTCCTCAGGGCCTCCAGTCATGTGGAGAGCCCCAGTAAGAGGCTGACCTCACCAGGCCTCCTTGTCCAATGACTTCCTGTTCCCCCCATCTCCCTCAGAAAGGCTAAAGGGGCACATTTAGAACCTCATAGGAACTTAGAGGTCATCCAGGCCACTGCTTTCATTTGACACATAAGGAAACTGAGGCCCAGAGAACTGTGATGAGTTGGCCAAAGTCATATAGATAACAAATAAGATCTGGACTGAAACCCAGGTTGTCATTTACCCTGTTTCATATTCCATTATCTTTAAAAATAAGAGAATGCCATCCTCTTACTAAGTCTGAAAGGGGTAGAGATTTTTAATAAACCCTCTCCCATTATCTACCTCCATCTCTTGCCAATCCACTGGAGGAAAGATATTCTAGGCATTGGCCAGTAGAAAGCCTGGCAGCTGAAACCCACCCATTAAAGGCATAACTTTAAGAGGGGAGTAGAGAGTAGAAAGGACAATCATCTGTCAGAGGTGCTATAGGAGAAATACTTTGTTCAATGAGGACCATACAGACCCAATATAAATGGAGACATTAATCTCACCTGCTCATAAGCAAAATTCCTTTCTCAGTACTAACATACAAACCATAAAAATGACTTCTATGTAAAGCAGAGAATGATTCCTTGAATGAAGATTGAAATGGATAGCCAAGTGATACCTGCCCCTGGTTCAGTGGGGACCACCAGACAATCACCTGGTAGGGGATGGGAAGAGGGTGGGAGAAGAGTCAAGGAAACTCCTGGCCAGCAGGGAAGGAAGAGAGAACTGGGGCAAAGTGGAGTCTGCTTCCCTCCCTGGAAGGGAAGCAATGCAGGACCCAGAGGACAGAGCCAAAAACTGCTGGTCTTTTGGTTACTACGTCCATAATGGAGTGGGAGCAGAGACAAGAGGGCCCTCCCTCAAGACTGAAGAAAAGCGAAGAATAAAGCCGAGAGAAAGACCTTGTCTGGAAGCCAAGTCGTCATATCCAAACCTATCCCTCAGCCTTTTTCCCCAAGAGTAATGACAATCATCTCTCACCTTTGACATTCTAAGCTCTGCCAAATCTGAAGGCCAATGGTGGGGATGTCACTTTTTCCAAGGAAGGAGTTAGTTTGTTTTTAATATTTTCTTTTTTTCCCAATTATATGTAAAGATAATTTTTAACATTCTTTTTTTATTAGAATTTCAAATTTTCTCCCTCCCTTCTTCAACCCCCCTCCCTAAGACGGTGAACAATTTGACATAGATTACATATGTGCAATTATGTAAAAATATTTCCATATTACGTGTTGTGAAAGAAGAAACAGACCAAAAGGAAAAAAAAACACACAAAAAAGTGAAAAAGTGTGCGCTTCAATTTGCATTCATACTCCATTAGTTCTTTCTCTTACCTAAGACTCATTATAATGGCTGGAGCTGAAGGAGGGAGGGAGCAGTATTATTCGCTCCTTCCCTGGCACCTCCCTCTCAGTCCCCGCTCTAGTTCTTAGGAGGAAAAGGGATCTCTCAACACATGAAGGTATTTTCTCCCTCAAAATTCAGAGGTTCAAGCCATATAATTACCTTTCCAGGTATTTCTTACTACAATTTACTTGTTCCATGTAGAAGACCACATTCCATCAAAGAGATGTGGTGCTCCCTGGGACGTGAGTAGGAAAATGATTACTTTTCAAGTTACCCTGCAGAAAGGACTCCAAGAGTCATTTAGTTAATCGCATTTCATTTGGCACTCAAAAAAAGAAAATGACATTTTAACAGGGAAAAAGCCAAGTCTACCGCCCAGTAGGGAATGCTGTCTATGTGCCCCTCCTGTCACAGAGGGGCTGCCATGCTGAGGGCCCATGAGGGGCACAGCCCACTCTGGCTATGAAAGACAAAGGGGAAAAAAGACAAGTTCTCAAAACCCCACTAATTGTGCAGCCATTTGCAAATCAAGAAAGTCAGAACTCAAAAGCAGGATTGAAGTCAGGGACTTGTGAAGTAGGCTGATTTCTCAGCTCCCATCTATTCTCCATTTCCTCTAAGGAGGCAGCATCAGCACAGGGGAAGCACTCTGAATCTGGAATGAGAAGACGTGGGTTCCCTCTGGGGCCATGCAGAACAAAGCTACCCCCTTCCACTGACAGCCTTTCACATACTTGAAGTCAACTCTCTGTCACCCTGGACAACAGACCCTCACCAAGCATGACCTTGAGGTCACTCACTCTCCTGCCTCCCTTCCTTTGGCCACTGTCTGGCTTGTCAAGGTCCCCCAGAACTGTGGTGTCCAGCATGGAGCATTTCCATCTGGTGTAGCCAGAACCATGGACAGTGGGATGGCAGCTTCCTTATGCCCAGAAGCTATGATACCCCTCTTCATGTGGCCCCAGGCTGCCCTATGAGGGACTGAGGCAGATCCAGCTGGCAGTCCACTAAGATCCCCAGGTCTTTTTGCAGATGAACTGTTGCCTGACTATGTGTCCCCCATTCTGTGACTTGTGAATTTGGCTTTTCTGAACCTGACTAGAGTTTCACATTTGTTGTTCAATTGTTTTCAGTCGTGTCCAACTCTCTGTGACCATTTGGGTTTTCTTGACCAAGATACTGGAGTGGTTTGCCATTTCCTTCTCCAGTCCATTTTACAGGTGAGGAAACTGAGGCAAACAGAGTGAAGTGACTTGTCCAAGATCACATGGTTAGTGCACGTCTGAGGCCAGATTTGCACTCATGAAGATGAGTCAGCACTTTATCCACCATGCTACTTAGCTGCTCCAGGATTTTACATTAATCCCCATTAAATCTTTGATTCATCTTCACATTCCAGTGATCTGGATCCTGGACTCTGCCTCCCAGCATATGAGAGAGCCCTCCAGCTTTGTACCACCTGCAGCCTTGATAAGCATGCCTTCTAGGTCTTCATCCAAGCTGTCCCTAAAATCACAAGCAGTACAGGCTAGGATGGATCCCTGAGGCACTCCACTGGAGACTTCCTTCTAAGCTGATACAGAATCATTACAATCACTATTCTTTGGGTCCCTACATTCAAACAGTTCCAATGTCACCAGCCCTAACCCACATCTATTTTTTTCCCACATGGCTGCCATGAGATATTTTTAAAATTATAGGACGTTCAAATTTAGGTACATGATATCTGCAGCATTTTTGTGGCCACTAGCTTGATTAACCTGTCCCAAAAGCAAACGAGGCTCTGTCTGACAAGAGCTATTCTCGCCAAATCCCAAAGCACACAAGCTCTGGTGGTCACCACTTCCTCTTCTAGACCTTCACTACCATTCTAGGGTCTCCCCAGGAAGGAGCTTCAAGCTCTCAGAACTATCTCTTGGCGACACTACTCTCTCCATCCCACCAACCTTCTCACCATCTTCACCAAGATCTTTCTGCACCTAGTACTTTCAGTAATCACTTGACCTTAGCCTCAGTTTACTGAACTGTAAAATGGGGGCGGGGTAAACACTTTGCTTGGTATAAAGGAATTGTTGAGTTTTAGCGTATTCTATGAATGCCATTATTATGTTTCTCAAGATGCAGAAGAGGTGAAATGGACACAAGTCTGGCCTCAGTCAGAAAGACCGAGGTTCAAATTCTGCTATTTCTCTGCATGCCCTCTTAGGTTAAGGCTGCTTCCTGGGGCAGTGAGATGGGGAGAAAAAACTGACTTAGGAAATTCCTTCCCAAACCCAAGAGGACTTGGCTTGGGGGAAAGAGCTCTGAGCTTGCAGAATTCTGTCCTAGACACTTACTAGCTGAGTGACCTTGACCATGTCTCTTCACCTGGAGGATAACAACACCAGCTTACCTCCTCCACAGGCTGCTGGTGGTCACAAGAACAGCACTTAGCAGATCTTCGAAGGCTGTGTTACTGAGTCTACTGTGCTGACCCTAGATGGCTGGTGGCAGACACAAGCCAGAAGTTCCAGCCACCATGCAGTTGCACTGGGTGAGGCTGGCACCATAGTCATCATACCAATGGACTACTGTCAGTGGCTGGTGGAAAGGAAAGTGGTAACATGGGGAAAGCCAAACACCCAACAATCACCTTGATATGGAGTCAGAAGACCTGGATTCGAATCCCCCCTGCCTCTCATAATCCATCCACCTGGACATCTTGCTGTCTCCCCTGCCAAATGTGCAGCCCCTGGGCCCCACCCCCTCCTTCCACTCTTGCTCAGGGTACAGCAATTGAGCCAACCATCTCACTGTGTCTGGAAAAGGTGTGAGAGCCCCACCACCCCACTCCCCTCCCAGGGCACCTCTCCTCTCCACACATGCTGTCCCCCGTCCCCCTCCCCTGTCAGGCTGTATGCACCCGGAAGGCAGGGGCTCTCTCATTTTTGCACTCTATCCCAGCACAGACCGTAGCAGGCATTCATGAACGCTTTCATTCATTCATTCTTGCTGTGCAGTGAGGCTCACTCTCTTCAGCCCTCTGCCTCTGTTTCCTCAGCTGTTACTCGTTGTGGTCAGCTATTGCTGGCCTCTCCATTGTCCTGCATATCGGTTTAGATAACTTTGAACAGCTGTCGTGGGGGCTCAGTGGATGGACCGTCACTTCCTCACCATCCCACTGGAGACGAATGCTCCCGTGCTGCCTGCCATGCTGGGCACCTGGCACATTAACTGTTGTGGATGTGAGACTCGGGCCTCGATGCCCTATGACCATTATGTGCACCAGCAGGGGGAGTGGAGTCCAATGGGAAGTGCATCACCACACCAGGAGCCCGGGTTGACTCCAGGACAGGCCCTATTGTGAGGGGAGAGCCAGGGACTGAAGGACAGCATGCTTTCCACCAGCGTATTCACCTTGCGACTTTCCCCTCCCTGTTCAGTCCCAGAATGCTGCCTCGAATGGCCTTCATCACAAGATACTTCTAGCCAACCTCCTAGCTTAGATGAGGTCCTGATGAAGGAAGATGGCAGAGGAGGCCCACAAGGGGCTGGGGACTGTGGGCAAGTGTCTGTGCCCTGAAGACACCACTGCCTCCTGCATCTTTGAGGGAAGTCCTCCTACTGATTCCATTGTCTTCACAAAGCTCAGTCCTCTTGTTCATAGAGCCTTCGTTGCCAGATGTGACCACAAGATCTTTGTCCAGGGTGTTGTCTGGCACGTCAACAGTTCTGGTCAGTGGGGAATGGAACTGGGAAAGCAACTGGCCAAGAAAATTGAGCCTGTGTCGGGGTCTGTTAAACCCATGACCTCTCCTGAGGCCTCTGCCAGTGGGCAGCACCAGGCCTACATCATGAAGCAGGGGTCCACTCCCCATGACCCAGTATGTTGTGCTGTGCTGGAGTGATCACTTGGTCACAAAGAGGTCCATCTGTCATCCCTTAAGGCAGCTCCTTCCTCCTTGTCAGGAAAACAAGTCCCACCTCATGAGGTCAGTTCAGTCTGGTGGGTTTTAATTTTTTTTTCCCTCAATGTCACATGCACAGATACCAGCATTCAGCCTTTCCACACTTTTCAGGGCTCATGGAAAAAAAAAGATAGGCTGGCAAGAAACAACAATACAACTTTTAAGTAGAGGATAGGATTCTTTACAGCAGCCTGCCTTAAAGACAGATGCCCAGGCATTCCAGGAGAGACTTGGAAAGCAGAGGAGTGTGAGTCCTGGGACCAGGCCTGCCCAGACTGCCCACTGTGGCCATAGCAGGAGGAGAGAAGCCTCTACTATTTACCAGATGCCTAGCCCTGGGCATACAAAGGACAAACACCATGCCTGCCCTCAGGGAGTTGCCATTCTAAATGAGGAGAGGAGCTCATCTTAGAGTGCATCCTGACCTGCTTTCTGTTTTGATGTGGTGCTGTATGACTGAGTCCCTGTGGAGGGCCCCTCAGGGCTCCCTGAAATTGGCGCCAGTTATGCAATGGGCATTTTTGAAGGATCCACTAAGGGCCAGGTGACTGGAGGCCTGATGGGGAGACTGGCCCTCAGGGAGTGCACAATGAACTGAAGGCTGGATAAACTAGCCTCCTCTGCAGAGGAAAGGGAGCACCCGGCCAGCCTTTCTGCAGGCAGTGGGATCTCAGTACGGCCTGGGGGGAAACCACAAGAAGTTCTCCAGGATGTGGAGATGGGGAGGGGGAGCGGTCCAGCGAGGACCCAGGGTCACTGGACTGCAGAGTGCGTAGTGGCATCAGGCAAAAGAGGTCTGGAAAGGTGGAGAGAGAGTGCAGGAGGTGAGTTAGGAAGGGCTCCGAATGCCACGTTGGATTTGCTCCTGGGGGCCCTAGGGAGCTGCTGGGAGTTACTAAGTGTGGGAGGGGGGAGGTGCGGGGAGGGTGAAGTGGCCAGGCCTGTACTTTAGGAAAGTCACTTTAGTGGCTCGGATGGACAAGTGGAGAACCCCGCCTTGGCTAGGACAAGAGCCCAGGCTGGAGGTGGGGAGGGTCTGCCTCGGGATGGGGGTAGGGTCAGAGGAGAGAAGGGGACGTGTTAAAGGTTGTTTTGAAGTTAAAAGCAGCACAACTCAGCCACAGATCGGATATGGAGAGTGAGAGTGAGGGGCAGGGGGGGTGACTCCCAGGGGAGGGAATAGTCCTTAACAGAGAAGTGGGGAGTGGGGGACAGGGAAAGATGACAAGATCCGTTGTGGAAGTGTTGGGTCTAAAATGT